>NC_039505.1:2249190-2353788 GCF_003590095.1 Trichoplusia ni
TATTAGGGCTTTCATGCCGGGAGTCTCGATATCGAAAATCCCGAGAGTCTCGACGTTTTTGTCGTGTTGTTGAGACTCGAGACCTCAAGTCTAGTTTTCGAGACTTAGTTAAATAAAAAAATCTACTTAATTACCATTATTTAGAAAAAACAAACTGGCATCCATGATTTGCAAAGGATTTTGCATGTAGAAAAGCTCTTTTTGAGAATAGTGGCGACAGTGGTAAGCATTAAATCAGTGCTATAATTATTTGTTATCAATCCCCACTACAAGCGTCGAAGCAGAGAGAGCTTTTTCTAATGCAGGATACTTTTGCAACAAGATCAGATCCTCTCTATCTGAAAATACCTTTAATGCCCTTTGCTTTCTGCGTGCCCGTTATAAACACGTGTCAAAATGTTAATTTACTTATATTTGATTGCATTGTAATAGTTGATTTATTAAAATACTTACTTGATACAATATTGTATTATTTGCCTTATTGTATGTACCTTGGGTATGTTACTTATTTTTTCGAAGTCTCGAAAGTCCCGTTATTCCCGGGAATGCCGGGACTGGACAGGGTCTCGATTTTTTTCCCGGGACTCGAAAATGTATCGAGACTGAAAGCTAAAAGATATAGATGACTTGTGGCAAGCAGACTTAATTGATATGCAATCAATAGAAAAAAAAATTTACAGATATATTCTTGTCGTTATTGATACATTTTCGAAATATGCTTGGGCCTTTCCTATGAGAAATAAAACCAAAGAAGATTTGTGTAACTCTTTCAAGACTAGGTAAAAATCTGCAAACGGATAATGGAGCAGAATTTTATATTAACAAATTTCAGAAGCTTATAAAATCATATAATATTAACCATTATTCAACCTTCTCAACAAAAAAGGCTTCAATAGTTGAACGCTTTATCAGGACATTGAAATCTAAAGTTATAAGGAATTTAGTTTAATAGGCAATTACAATTGGATAAATAATATCCTAAATGATGTTATTTACAAATACAATCACACTCACCATCGCACTATTAATGAAATCCCTGCTAATGTGGGCAATATTAGTGAAAGAATGATATTAGAAAGGTATTTAAAGTTGCTAGAAAAATATAATTTAAAAAGCAAGTACAAAGTGGATGATTATGTGCGTATCAGTAAATACAAAGGAACATTTGAAAAAGGTTACACTCCCAACTGGTCAACAGAAATATTTAAAATTCGTAAAATACAAAAAACAGCTCCCATAACTTACTTAATTGAAGATACTATCAGACGTCGCCCTATTTTAGGTGCATTTTATACACAAGAACTTCAAAAACAAAAACATCCCGATGTTTGTCTAGTTGAGAAAGATCTTAGAAGAAAAGGTAATAGAGTTTTAGAGTTTAGGTTTGTCTTCAGCTGAAAGCAGTTGGATTGATAAATCGAATGTAATATTATAAAAATATTAACAACAAACTGGAATCGATAACTATTTATTAAATTATTAAAACCATAATCATCCGTCGTATAATGTGTTTAGGAGAGAGTAGTCTTCTCAATTGGCTTATTAATAATTTACCATTTGAATTTACACTATCATCATCTCATCATCTCAGCCTATAGCAGTCCACTGTTGACGTAGGCCTCTCCATAATTCTCCAGCGCGACCGGTTCGTTGCCACCTGCATCCAACGGGACCCAGCGGTTTTCACCAGGTCGTCGGTCCATCTGGCAGGTGGCCGTCCCACGCTGCGTTTGGTGGTCTCCACTCCAGAACTTTTCTGCCCCATCGGCCGTCCGATCTTCGTCGCGCTATGTGGCCCGCCCACTGACACTTCAGCTTGCTAATCCTACGGGGCTATATCGGCGACTTTCGTTCATCTACGGATCTCCTCATTTCTGATTCGATCCCGCAGAGAAATGCCGAGCATAGCCCTCCATAGCTCGCTGAGCGACTTCGAGCCTGTGGAAAAGTCCCTTCGTGAAGCACCACGTCTCAGAGCCGTAAGTCATCACTGGTAACACACACTGGTTGTACACCTTTGTTTTAAAGCACTGAGGTATTTTGGACGAGAAAACGTTGTGCAGTTTACCGAACGCTGCCCAGCCGAGTTGGATCCGTTTACTGACCTCTCTCTCGAAGTTGTACTTACCTAACCGGACTGCCTGTCCTAGATACATGTATTCGTCTACAACTTCAAGAGCAGAGTTCTCAACAGTGACTGTGGTGGGTCTAACATGGACGTTTAGTTAAGTACCTAACGGAGTCATTTTACCCGAAGGACTACACGGAGACTGACTCAAAGTACCACAAAGAGATTAGGGAAAAGGCGGAAAAAGGGAATGTGGACGAAGAGGGTAACCCATCTGAGCCTCCATTCACAATGTCTGAGTTGAGAAGAGCTAGCGCCTCTTTCAACCCAAAAAAAGCTCCTGGAGCCGACGGCTTTACGGCCGATATATGCCAGGCGGCAATAAACAACGGGCCGCAAATTTTTCTCACGCTGCTCAACAGATGCCTCGAAATGGGTTACTTCCCGAAGGCCTGGAAGGAAGCGGTGGTTGTAGTTCTGAAAAAGCCAGGAAAGACAGAATACACAGATCCAAAATCTTACCGACCGATCGGCCTACTACCTATACTCGGCAAGACATTTGAGAAGATGTTGGTCTATCGACTAAGATACCACCTATTGCCGAGAATGAGCGCCCAACAATACGGCTTCATGCCACAAAAAAGTACGGAGGACTCCCTCTATACCCTTCTACAATACATACGAAAGAAGCTCGAAGAAAAGAAAATGCTGACCATGGTGTCGTTGGATATAGAGGGGGCTTTCGACAATGCCTGGTGGCCCGCCGTGAAGCTAAGGCTATGGGAGGAACAGTGCCCCGCTCAAATAAGGAAGGTCTTCTATAGTTACCTTGCGGACAGGAAGGTCAGAGTCAGGTACGGAGGAGAGGAGTCGGAAAGAGAAACAACAAAGGGTTGTGTCCAAGGATCCATCGCTGGACCGACCCTATGGAACCTACTACTCGACCCTCTCCTCAAGGATCTGTCCAACCAGGACGTCTACAGCCAGGCCTTTGCGAACGACGTGATACTGGTTTTTGAGGGAAAGAACGCCCTGGAAATAGAAAGGAAGGCGAATGACACCCTTCGAAGGGTGGAACTATGGGGGAACAAAAATAAGCTTAAATTCGCACCCCAAAAAACCAGTGCCATGACGATTACGCGGAAGCTCATATATGATAATCCACGCCTCTCAATTGGGGGTAAGGATATAAAGACTACCACTGAAATAAAACTGTTAGGGGTGATAATAGACCAAAAACTTACGTTTAACAAGCACATCAGTAACCAATGTGGAAAAGCCATCAGCTTATACAAAAAACTGGCAAAAGCTGCAAGAGCCAGCTGGGGACTAAGCCCGGAAATAGTCCGTACAATATATGTGGCCACGGTCGAACCCATCATTCTGTACGCAGCGAGTGTCTGGGCACCGGCAGCTAAGAAGGTGTGTATAAGGAAGCAGCTAAACATGGTGCAACGGGGTTTCGCCCAGAAAATATGCAAGGCCTATCGCACGGTCTCCCTTCACTCAGCGCTGCTGCTAGCTGGTTTGCTTCCCCTCGACCTCCGAGTGCAAGAGGTAGCCTCTCTGTACGAGGCCAAGAGGGGGGCGTCGCTGCCGGGGCTGGGCGACAGGGAGATAGAGCGAATGGCCTCCGCAATCGAGACACCTCACCCTGCCCTGTGCACTGACCTGCAAATAACGAACCTGGCAGACGAGGAACAGCTGCAAGCTAACTCCAATTTTGCAGTCAGGATTTATACAGATGGCAGCAAGATTGATGGGAAAGTGGGAGCAGCGTTATCCATTTGGAACGAAGAAGCAGAGTCCAAGGCCATCAAACTTTGCATGCCATCCTACTGCACCGTCTACCAGGCGGAGCTGTTAGCCCTTTGTGTAGCAACCCGGTGGATTTTAAAGTCAAACGAGGAGACCTGTGGAGTTTACAGCGACTCCATGTCAGCGCTGCAGACCATCGCAAACCTCGATTCCCTCCATCCATTAGCAGTAGAATGTAGGAGAAACTTGAGAACAGCTTCTCACCAGAATAAAGAAACCAGACTATTCTGGATCAAGGCGCACGCTGGAATTGAGGGAAGAGAGCGGATCACCTGGCAAAGGAGGCCGCTGTGGGCTCCAAACGGAAACCGGATTATGACTTGTGTCCGGTTTCGTATGTGAAAAGATCACTGCATCAGGAATCACTCCGCGTGTGGGATATACGATACAAAGAGAGTGAAACCGCAAAAACCACGAAGGTATTCTTCCCTGACGCAGTAACAGCATACAGCACAATCCGCAAGATGGAGACTTCGTACACGTTGACACAATTGCTCACGGGACACGGCGGATTCGCACAGTACCTTTGTCGTTTCAAGTGCAGCACGAACCTGTCGTGCCAATGCGATCCCAATGTGGAAGAGACCGTGCCACATATACTGACGGAATGCCCAGTATTTATCAACCAACGCCTAGATTTGGAAAACAGGCTAGACTGTAGGCTGACCACCAACAACCTAGCAACACTAATTAAGTCCAGAAACAATACTGAGTTCATGGAATACTGTAAGAACATAGTACAAAAAGTAAACAAACGACATTGTAAGAAAGCAATATGATGGCATAATATTGAAAATATTATAGCACACCATATAAATGTATTAGCTAATAAGTAAATAAAAACATAGCCAGTAATATAACATAGAAAATAAGAATAGACGTAAGCAATAAGAAATAAATGTATAGTACCATTAAGCTAATTAGATGTAAGAAATAAAATGTAATAATAGCAATAGCAATTAAGAAAAAAGCATTAGTTAACCCTGAAATAAAAAACACCCCCTGTAAAATCATTTACCCTTTATATAAGAAAGCAATTAAAGTAAGAATAGAGTAGTCAGTTCTTGAAACATAGACGGTAATCCCAACCGTATAGTGCCATGAAAGATATGATGTATGAATGAGTAAGTATGCGGTATGAAAGTACGAGAGGAATAAATGCGAGAACTGGAATGAAACAGGCGCAAAGATAGTAAAGGTCTCCGATCATGTTGGAGGTATTAGATTAAAAAAAAAAAAAAAAAAAAAAAAAAAAAACAACATGGACGTTTTTAAAGGGATTTCCTTCGTGCAATGCTCCTGTACTCGGACTGACATGGCGGCGTTACTATACAAACACTTCAACACTTCGACGTACCGATAGTCAATACGGCACCGCTGGAGAGACCTAAGGACCGCCCAAGTTTCGACGGAATCGAAAGCTTTCTCATAGTCCACAAACGCCAAGCAAAGTGGCCGATTATACTCTTCGGTCTTCTGTATAACCTGCCGCAGCATATGTATGTGGTCTATGGTACTATAGCCTTTTCGGAAACCGGCTTGTTCGGTAGGCTGGAAGTCATCGAGCCTGCGTTCAAGACGATTCGTGATAACTCTCGAAAACAACTTATAGTCGTGACTCAGCAGTGCTATGAGCCTGTAGTTCTTCAAAAAGGTCTTGTCACCTTTCTTGAAGAAAAGTACCACAACACCCCCGTTCCACGCCTCCGGCGTTCAAGGTGGGACTAAAAAGCTTCTGAAGGACTTTCAGTACCGGCAGTCCGCCCGCTTTCAGAAGCTCTGTGGTGATTCCATCTTTGCCCGGCGCCTTGTTGTTTTGAAGCTGCTTGAGAGCTATCCTAATCTCGTACAGGCTGATGTCCGGGATGTCTTCGGTGTAGTGTCGGGTTAGCTTGGCTCTTGGGTCACCCTCCGAGCCAGGTGGCTCAACTGAGACCGAGATATACAACTGTCCATAGAACCTCTCTATCTCCCGTAGTATCTCTGACTTATCAGACGTTACGCGTCCATCCTCTGTCTTCAGCTTCGTCAGCTGGCTTTGCCCAATAGACATGTCTCTTGCAAAGACTTTGGAGCCTTGGTTCCGCTCAATCGTCTCCTTAATACGGTGTGTATTAAAGGAGCGAATATCGCGTCGCAAGGACTTTGAGATCTGTCTATTGAGCTGCCTATATGACTCTGCGTCCTCAGAAGTTTGGAGCGTCATAGAACGTCGACTAGCCATGAGATTCCGGGTGTGGTCGGGTAGTTTCTGAGGTCTATTTTTACGGTTGGGCTTGAAATACTTAGCCCCAATCGTACGGACAGTGTCTACCAGCCTGCTATTCATAACGTCCACCGATGCGCAGCTGTCTAACCATTCGAAGCGATTTGCTAATTCGAGTTGAAAGTTCTCGGGGTTTTCGATATGTGCAATAGACGGTCGGAGCGTAGACTTCATCAGACGCGATCTTTCGAGTTGAACATTGATATTCAATGTGCCTCTCACAATGCGGTGATCGCTTCCGGTTTTAACCATATTGATCACAGAGACATCATTGAATATCTGTTTTTTGTTGCTCATGATGAAGTCTATATCATTTTTGGTTATACCGTCGGGACTCATCCAGGTCCATTTCCTGTGAGGCGGCTTCTGGAAAAAAGAATTCATCATATAGAGTCCTTCTTTTTCCAGAAAGTCGGCCAGCCTCTGTCCCCTGGAGTTCCTCTGCCCATAACCAAATTGCCCCACTTTCAATTCACCATCACTTCTACAGCCCAGCCTTACATTGAAATCTCCCATAACAACAGTATATTGTGTTTTGGTGTTGTGTATGGCTCTACTTACGTCCTCATACACAGCTTCCACCTCATCATCGGAATGTGTACATGTAGGGGCGTAGACCTGTAAGACCTTCAGCGAATACCGCTTGGATATTCTGAGTATAAGGTACGCTACCCTGTTCGACACACTTCCGATGGACACAATGTTGTTCTTGAGAGACTTGTGGACGATGAACCCGACACCACCTTGGGACTTTCTGTCACCTTCTCGGAAGAAGAACAAGTGACCGGACTGTAAGGTTATCGTATCCTCACCCTCTCTACGGATGTCCGATAAACCTATTACGTCCCAACACAACTTGCTCAATACTTCTTCCAGTTCAACCAGTTTCTCGTCTGTCCTCAAAGTGCGCACGTTATGTGTTACCAGGGCCAGTGGTCGGTTGGGGTGGTAGCCTGGCGTCTGCCGGGGATTCTTAGCACCCCCTGCCCCACCGTTTATCTGGCTGCTATCGTGGCCAGGACTAGTGGGGCTGCCGGGGACTAGGGGCCTGGTTCCTGGTGCGTTGTTCATGGAGGTATTGAGCCTACTGGTGCCACGCTGGCTAGACGGGTTTGCACAGGGTTTCTTTCGAGTTTTCCTTCTCTGACCTTGAGTCCGTTGGCACATTATCTACATATTTGGCCAATATATCCCTTAGTCGCCTTTTACGACACCCACGGGAAGATAAGGGGGCAGTCCTATTCTTAGCCGAGACTGCACGGAATCTTAGCCGGGACTGCACGGAATTACACTAACCAGGATATAATTACTGTGGTCCTGGTACTAAATGAATAAAAAGACTAGCACAAGGAGATATCGGTGTGAATAAGTTGGACGAACATTGCTAAGATCATGATATTGCATATCACGAGTAATCAAAGTTGAAAGATCGACATAAAACTGATTTAATTTTGTTAATAATGGCGAAAGAGCAAACTGTTGCTTCCAATGTCAGTATAGGCGAAAAACTCGCACGCTTAGTCAGTAAGGCTATGTTGGCAAAAATTAAAACTGGTTCTGGTTACATCTGGAAAAGGATTAAAAAGTAAATTAAAAACTGTTATTACAAAAGCAAAAGACACATAAAAAAATTAAAATCTAAGACCAAGAAAATGGCTATAGAATTAGCTATTGCCGCTACCAGAGAATTAGTTGATGATTCATCGATTAAGCTCCCTCGTGTTATTCCTATTCCAAAAACTGGGGGACCTCTGATTCCTATTTTGGCGGGATTATGAGCGGCGGGAGCTTTAGCAGGCGATGCGGCTGGAATTGCCAAAACCATAAATGAATTCAAAATGGCTAACAAGCTGTATGAGAAATCGAGAAGACACAATGAAAAACTGAAAGCTCTATGTATTGGGAAAGGACTACACCTTAAACCGCATGAAGGCGGTCTTGGAATTTTCGTATCAAAAAGAAAAAACTAAAATATCGGCTACCCAAACGGGCCTTAACTAACTTTGACATCTTAAAGCATGGAAATAGAATTCCTTATTTTAGAGGTGTCTTTATGAGAGACTAGCTTTTGCCGGGGACTTCGTTCGCGTGTAATAGCGACTTTCGGCAGAAAAGATAGCTGTGTCCGCGAATCTGTTAGCGTGTGACTCCTTCTGTTATTAAGTTAATGTATTGGTAACATTGTTTAGATCACATTTACATGAGGCTTAAACTATATTAGAAGTTGTTGCGTCCGGCACGTGAACATAAAGATTTCTAGAACTGCTAACCCGGGAAAGAGCAACGTATAACTGACCATGCGAGAAACAACTGACACCGAGATCTACTCCGGCAACACGAAAAGTCTGCCCTTGAGCTTTATTAGTTGTCATTGCATAACACACCGATACCGGGAATTGCGTTCTTTTAAATTTCTTTCTATATTTCGACCGGGTCGCTCTGTCAATTCAAATTTACTGGTTCATGTAGACTACATATCGAGTAGCCTGGACAACAGGAGGCAAGTCGATGTTCTATACTTTGATTTCCGAAAAGCTTTCGACAGAGTTGACAACGATGTGCTTTTGACAAAGCTGGAAGCCATAGGTTTCTCGGTCGAGTTCGTCAAGTTCTTCTCCGGCTACCTGCGCGATCGCAAGCAGTTTGTCAGACACGGTTGCTTTGAGTCTAAGCCTTACACCACCCGCTCGGGCGTGAGTCAGGGATCCATACTGGGGCCGCTTCTTTTCTTAATCACGATTAATGACTTGACCACAAGAGTTAAGTTTGCCAAATGCCTGTTATACGCCGATGACCTAAAATTGGTTGCTCAAATCAGAACGGACGAGGATTGCAAACTTCTACAGAGGGATATTGACGCTGTTTATGTGTGGAGCATGGTAAACAACCTACCTTTTAATATAGGTAAGTGCCACGTCATGACATACGGCAGGGGGTTGCGACCGATCCATTACAATTACAGATTGGGTGGTGAAGTATTATCTCGAGTCACCAACGTAAAGGATCTGGGCGTGACTTTCGATCGATGTTTGACATTTAAAGACCACATTTCTTCCCTCGCGAAGGAATCCTTCAGGCGCCTGGGCTTTGTTTTGCGCAATGCTCGCGACTTTTGCAGTCCCAATGTCATCCGATTACTCTATACCACTCTGGTTCGAAGCAAGCTTGAGTCAAGTGCCTGTGTCTGGCACCCCTACACCGCTACTCAAACATTCATGATCGCAAAGGTGCAAAAAACCTTTCTGAGGTACTTTTTCAAAAGGTTATACAACTTTTTTCCCTTCATGTACCCAACTAACTATCTGCTAGGGATGTTAGGCTTTAACTCCTTGGAGGTAAGACGAGGCTTTGATCAGCTAATGGTAGCTTGTAAAACCTTACGGGGCCAAATCGACTGCCCAGAGCTCCACAGCCTTTTCTGCCGCCTATTCACCCCTGACAAATACATCGGTCGCCGTCAGAGCTGCAGGCACAATCTCTTCGCCCCACCGACATGCAAAACAGTCGCCAGAGCTGAATCTCCTATATGTCGTACTCTTAAGACGCTCAACGCTCTTCTGAATGCCAACCCTGAATTTGATGTGTTTGTGGATGAGTGGAGTAAAGTAATGCGTGTGTGTTTGGGGTTCTGTGAGAGAAAGTATGCAAGAGCGTCCACTGTTCCTTGTTTGTTAGATAATCATTGAAATGCTGTCGACTATATGTTTTTACTTTTGTTTTGTTTTGATTTAATGTTTCCATGTTAATTATTGTCATTGGTGTTGCACCGTTTTAATTAACTATAAATAAATAAATAAATTGGAACGGAAAATTATTTGGTATAATGGGTATTCTGGGGATAAAGACGGTTTCTCCTGCACCGCAACCTGTTACAATTTGAGCGTCGATTATATGTATTTTGTTGCAACTGGGTTACTTTCAGTCGAGTTCCATTGCAAAGTTGTGGTGGTCTAAAATTTCGGAGTAGAATAATCGGAATGCCAATTTTTAAACAAATTTCATGAGAAGGAATATTTTAAGAATTTAAGAATTCTATCGGGTAAGTAATTAGTGGCTTCTTGTTCATCGACCATTCTATTTATTGATCTATAAACGTTGCTTTCCCCCTGTAGATTTGAAAGTATTTTGTTATTAATCTCAAATGCCTGATCATTGCGAGGAGTTAAAATGGATCTTTCGCTGAGCCAAGTATTGTCCCTATTTAATATATTTGTCACCGTAAACCGACGATATCAGATGTGTTTGAGATTGAACTATACAACATAATTCAGGCGTCAAAATAAGTTTTCCTTGGTGTAGTTGTGGATAGGTACCTCCACCAATCTTTAATAATGTATTAGAAAATTGACTATTATCTGGATTATCTCCAGTTCTCACTCGCATGTTTATAGTTAAATGCATCGATTGTATATCACGCCACAAATAAGTGCTTTTCAGGCAAGCCCTAACCTCATCAGCTCGGGTTCTCCGTAGTATTACCGGTAAGGTTTGTCGGAAATTACCACAAAATAAAACCGTGATACCGCCCATTGGTCGATCATTTTGTTTTATATCCCTTAAAGTTCTGTCTACCGCTTCTACTCCTTTTCGATGGGCCATCGTACACTCATCCCATATGATTAAATTACACTCGCGCAATACCTTAGCTTTGTCGCTATTGCTTGAAATACTACAGGTTGGACTTTCCGTGCGATCTAAATCAATTGGTATTTTAAACATAGTGTGAGCAGTTTTACCTCCTGGTAGCAATGTTGCAGCTATCCCTAATGAAGCCACGGCAAGAGCAATTTTACCCTGGTTTCGAACGGAAGCTAATATTAATTTAGTAACCATATTGTCCCCAAATTATTTTGAACACTCTCGCACATGCGATCATAGACTGAACGTTGTTCTGCAGTCATCATTGGGACACCGCTTTCTAATGTCGTTCGATTGGGTTGTAACCAATCTCTGCGGAATATTCCCTTATAGTAACGTCTCCGACTGAGGTTGGTGTTGGCAATTTTGGCAAACCATATTCACATAGTAATTTACCGCCTACTGCTGTTAAGTTATCCTGAAGAGCCAATAAACACTGATTTATAACAAGATCACGGACGTTATCATTAGTTGCGCCTTCATCATTGTGAGATATATTTCTAAGAAAGTCTTCTGCAAGTTTTTCTTTATATTTTTCCCATAATTGTATAGCATCTGACAAATTACAAAATGTTAGTAATGTTACAAATAAATGGATAACCGTCGTGGATTATCACTAATACAGGATTCTGCTAAAGCGTCATCCCAATGCTGATCATATTCAAGCAAATGACGCGCTTTTCAAGCTGCATGATAAGTTGGATAAACAACATCGTCTACTTTTCTCAAATCTATAAATGAGGTTGGTCCTCGCACTGTGTGTAATAATAATCGCAAATAGAAACACTTAGCGCTGTTAGGATGAACGGTATACACTCTACCAAGAACATGTTCTTTGAAAATACCTGACTCGCCACCTACAGGCCTGCCACGGCGTCTCCGATTAAAGACACCTTGTTGCTTATTGTAGGTATAATATGATGGAACTTCCTCATACAAAAGAGATTTTGCAAAATCATCAGTTTGGCAAAGTCGAAAGAATGCTAATAAAGTTGTTTGTGTAGGGTTCTCTAATCGTTCTGTAACATTTTCGGCGTTGAAATATATACGTTGACCGCCTTCAAGATGAACATCTAGATGAGTCACAGGTGGATATCTTTCGTGAATGTTGAAACTTAAGATCCGCCGCACAGCTTCTGAAGAACTAATATATCTGCCTGACTGAAATCTAGTAATTTCATTATGTTCATTTCTCAACGCAAATGTAGCTTGGTCACTGCCCTTATTAATGTACTTACAAATATATTTTATTGACTCTACACTATTACACATTTAACATTTATGTGAGTTGAAATGTTCTAGACAACACAGGCGAATACGGAACGACCCACCTATTATCTAAAGTTACCTGTTGTCTAGACACTCGTTTTTCAACAGTAAAACCACCATTGTCTCTTCAACGACGACGATATAATGGGTATCCATCATGTCCTGTTACAGTTTCATCCACTAAGCATTTTGGATATCTTTTAGTGCAACGACCGTCTTGCATGCAAGTAGGATTTCCGTTAAATGCACCACATGGACCATGTATCATATGGGTTTTAACAATGTCGTATAGCACGCGATCTGCAATCGGACTTGGAATTTCAGCACTGATTAAACTGTCTACATCATTAGGTCGAACCTCATCTTTTAACCATAGCATGATATGTGCGTGAGGTAAGCCGCGTTTTTACCATTCAACACTATACATATAACACAATACTTCTCCAAAAATGTTATCTTTGGTATGTAGATCTATCATTAATTTTAATTTTAAATGAAAAACTCTTGCGATGATATCATGGCGGTCATGCGGTGCTTGACCCTCAAGAAGCTCCCGAGTGATTTCATCCCACTTAGGATTGGTAGTTACTGTAATAAATAAGTCGGGACGTCCATATTTTCTTACGTAACAAAAAGCATCTTGAGTACGTTAGTGCATGTACCGTGGACCATCAGTAAAAAAAGAGGGTAAAATAACTAAACGGCCCATATTCACCGTATCATTATCTTGCTGCATGGCGTCGCGAAGGTGTACGTATTCTTCAGCGCGTAGCTGCCTTTGATTAGATCGTAAGTAAACTAACCTTTCGGTTTCAATTTTTGCGTACATGTCAACAATAAACTGATTGAAGAAGCCACGAAAACGTTGAAAGTATACAAACCTATTCCGCCTCACTTGCTAGTGGTAACAATAAAATTGAAGGCATGAAATCTTTTTATTATAATTAGGTGCACCTGTATGCGGATCAGTTTGGTATAATAACCATCTTCCCCTCGACAACATATCAGACGATATTGCAAACTGTCATAAGCCCTGTAGGTTTCGTAAATACGTTGCAAACGATTGTCTCTGGACCGGATAACAATATCACGCCTATCACATTCTTGATCGACCAATACCACAGCAACTTCATTTGTGGATGGAGCATTATAACGCCTAGGATGTTCCTGAGTTGGACGCCTATCGGCATTTATAACAATTTTATAATTGCTATCATCATATCGAGGACGAGCTTCTAGTGCCGATTTAAAACTGCATAGATATGAATTAACCTGATGCAACATGTCTTGAAGTTGTGAAATTAGTTCAGTATTTAAATTCGGGAAATATTGATTTCTTATATTCGACTGTTCGTTGTAGTCGGATACGAAATATATTCGAAGAAACTTAGGTTGGTCTTCAGGCAAAAGGGATCCTATCAAATGGTAAACATGACCTTGTACCTTAAAAGTAGGCATGAAAGGACCTTTTGAGATTTGTTGAGCACCAAAGGATGTCATTTGAAACGCACTATTATAAGTGCGAATATTGTCTAAGAACTGTTTAGATTGCACATGTTCCGCTAAAAGTAGTGATTTCAATGGTTCCGGCAGGTCTGCGAAAGAAGGCAAATTTATTTTGCCTCCAGAACAACAGAAACCAGCCGACTCCTTACTCCACTTTGAAGCATTACAAAAAACACATACTATTGCCCATTAAAGAAGATGATCTGTAATCAATTGCGAGGTTATAAGCAAACCCACTTTTATATTTGTCGAACCACGCCACCGAAATTCTAGAGTGATCATCTAAGTTATTAAGACTATGTCGAAATCTGTCTGAGGTAAGACGGGCCTCTCGCTGTTCGTCCGTTTCAAGATACCGAATATTTTCGATTCTTAATCTTTCATTAGACAAACTTATTAATCGATCTTGTCTCAAAGAATTGTAATGTTCGCGTAGCGACTTTATTCGTTGTACATGCTCATGTTCATCTTCAAGAGATCGAATAATATTATGGTGCACCCTATCATTTGTCAATTCTCGAGATAAAATATGATGTTCGCGATCAGCTGTAAGCCGTAGTTCCCTTTCAGTGAAGGTTTCTGACTCACGAGACAATGTATGACGTTCTCGGTCAGCTGTGAGCCGTAGCTCTCGTTGTGAAGCAGTTTCAGCTTCTCGGGATAACACATGTTGTTCTCGGTCAATAGTAAGCCTAAGTTCTCGTTGAGAAAAGCTTTGAGACGCACGTGATGTAGCTCGTCTCCCTCTGTCAGCTGCTAATCGCATCTCTCTCTCTGGAGAGCTTGCATTGGCTCGAGAAGTTGAGGCACTAACTCTCATAGAGTTTAATCGATGTGCTTTTTCCTCTGCTGATTCTTGAGAACGCGCATTTCTCATCCTCTTAGAATCTCTCGAATTGCGAGATAAAGATGGTCGTTTTTTAGGTGGCATTTTGTATTTTTAATTAACGGTATATTAAATATAGCTGTTGCCCGCGACTTCGTCCCCGTGGGTAGAAGATGTAAGTTATGATTCGTACCTGCCCTGTTATTTTTACATTTTCCATTGTATCTTCGCTCCTATTAGTCGCAGCGTGATGGTTTATAGCCTAAAACCTTCCTCGATGAATGGTCTATTCAATACAAAAATAATTTTTCAATTTGGACAGTAGTTCCTGAGATTAGCGCGTTCAAACAAACAAACAAACAAACTCTTCAGCTTTATATATTAGTAATAGATATAGAATATTAGTAAGATATAGATTAAATGATTATATTGAGGACAGAAATGGTTGGAAGCAGGCTGTTCCTACTCCACAGGACAACTATTAAATTCTTTGTTGGATTCCAGCTGGAATATAACTATTTTAACATGGCAATAAAACCTCATTGCTTAATATAGATTGTATATAATATATAATTGTATATAATTGTTGTTATTTGAGTACTATGTAACCAATTAATATAAAATTAGACTAGTAGAATGTACTTGTGTCAGCTTGGAGTTGTCATGCTCACTCAAAATCTCGTTGGTGGCGGCATGGGCATTGGATCGTTCGATTCCCTGCGATATGGTTGAGTTGGGCGGTTCCGGTGTGCGTTTCATGCTCGTGAACGAGCGCCATCAATTGAGACTGGTCAGCTTTTGGCTGTAAAATTTATTATTTGTGCCACCTTATTGGTTATTTCTTTTTCAGTTTGTTTGCCGAATATTGGTGTTACATCGTTCTCATATAATGAAACCATAATATTGTAACCCAGATAATTATTGTATGGCAGTGAAAAAGTAACCATGGAGTTTCTTGCTCGTTCTTCTCCATGAGAATCTACCTTCCGAACGAGCGGTAGCTTCAATAGGAGACTGACCGAAAGACTGACACTAGTTTTTAATTGTTCATATATAAATTGTTTTGAAGTTCAAAAGTGCCATATAGTGGTCTAATTGAAATAAAGAAATCGACTTTGACCTCGATTAACGTTTGGATTCCGTCATATTCCATCATTAAAGAATGGGCGAAACAGTTTCGTTTAGGAAGACAATTAATTGAAGTTGAAGCCCGACCAGGACGTCCTACCGAGGCCATTACTGATGAAAACATTCAATTTGTCGAAGAGACAGTACTGAAAGACAGACGGTTGAAGACAAAAGAATTAGCAGCTATGACGAGACTTACGAAAACAACTGTGCTTAGAATCCGACATGAGCATTTGGGTATGAATAAGGTCAGTGCAAGGTGGGTCCCAAAACTTATTTCCGCTGTTCAGAAGCAAGAACGTGTAAAGTGCTGTGCTCAATTTTTATCCCTGTGTGAAGGCCGACGGAAAGATGTTTAGATGTTTGATAAAACTATGGTTCTTTATCGTGATTTTTTGTCTAAAAAGGAATCGGTGGAGTGACGTCGTCCCAGCTCACCGCGGCCCAAAAAAAGATCATGGCCACAATATTTTGGGATTCCGAAGGAATTTTACTGGCGGATTTTAAAGAACGCAACACAACTGTAACGCGCGAGTACTACGCTTCCTTGCTACATCAATTGCGAGATGCTATCAAAAAAGAACGTCGAGGGAAACTGTCGCGAGGAGTGTTGCTGCTTCATGACGAAGCGCCGGTCCACACATCGGGTGTTTCCAAGGCTGCCATCAAAGAATGAGGTTTCACTGAGCTCGATCATGCACCATAGTCCCGACTTGGCCCCGCGATTTTGATTTATTTTCAAAATTGAATTCCGACTTGCGAGGAAAAAGTTAGAAAAAAGTTTAACATGGATGAAGAGGTGAAGTCCGCGCTTTTGGCACGTTTTGAAGATAAAAATTCAGACTATTTCTTTAAAGGAATTGAAATGTTAATAAAGCGATGCGAAAAGTCTATTGAAATTAACTTTTATTATTTTTCAATATAGTCCATATTGAAAAATAATAAAAGTTTTTTGAGATTTATCCTTCATTTATAGTTCAGGCCGGAAACTTTTGGACCTTACTACGTAAAAGGGCGTAATGGTTCGATATGTAGTGGGTTTTAGCGAGTAATAAACAAAAATTGTAACCATAGCAACTGTCAGAATGCCGTTCAAAATCAAAATCCATTTATTCAAAATAGGCTACAAAGTAGCACTTATTGAATGTCAAAGATACACAGACAGCTCCTCGTATCGCCCACCCTTTACCACTTCCAAAGTGCTCTAGCTGTGAAGAAGAAACGGCGCAACAAACTCCACAACATAGCACGCTGTCGCTATTTTTACAAAAATATATTTACACCTAAATTGATTATTAGGAAACGCTGCAAAATAAGGCAGTGTTTACAGAGGGTGGGGTATGACTTATTTGATATACTTAATGAACTAACAACCAAGACAGCAGTATGACCAGTCACCACAAGCAGCACCCGTTCACGAGCATGACGCAAGGGTCAGCCATCACTTCCCTCGCTATATTAGAGGGAAGGAGGTGACCCGACCCAAGACGCCACCGCAAGCAATGACGACTAAGGGAGCATGACGCAGCTGCTGCCGGTATTTAAAATTACAATAGAACTAATACCTCAAACGCTGACTTACTGCACCGTCCCCTCATTAAATACATACATTTGTTATTAAATTTTATTAATAATATAATTATACATGTCAATATGTAAAGAAACATACGCATAATCGTATTACAAATAAAACCAAACATTTCTATAAAATAATCATACCAAGCGTATGTGGATCATTAAAAGTTATAAAACTGTCACATACAATCTGTACGTCAATCATGAAATTAAAATAACAGCAACTCCACACAGAACCGCCTTGCCCCTTTCAGAGCGACCTACAATTTTTATCATTGAAATAATCATGTAAGGTGTAGTACGCCTTTTTACAGAGCTTAGTTTTTTATACGGACTTAAATGAATTAATGGTCAAGTCTAGTATGTCTCGGGGTATTTTATTATATATACGAATATCAAGCCCTAGAAACGAGTTGTGTACCCTATGTAGCCGGTGAGAGGAACTGCAAAATTTTTGTGCCCTTTTCTAGTATTGATATTATGTACATCACATTTTTCAGTGTATAAAGTAATGTTTTGTCGAATATATAATATGTTGCCTAAACTGAATTTCGAAGCAACAGTCAAAATGCCAACTTCCTTAAAGTGTTCTCTAAGAGAAGCCCTAGAGCCCAACTGGTATTTTGACCTAATAGCTCGTTTTTGCAGAAAAAAGACAGTTTCAATTTCTGCAGCTTTTAGCTTTACCCCCAACAGTATACCATACGACCTGACGCTATGAAAGTAGCTAAAATAAACTAGAAAAGCTGTATCCACGTCGCCGCGTCGGTCAATTTTCTAACCTTCCTAACCGCATAGGCAGCTGAACTAAGTTTGCTTGCAAGATATGAAATGTAGGGTGCCCATTTAAGTTAACAATCAATTGTAATGGCCAAAAACACTGTAGATTCTACTGTCTCCAATATCTCATTATTTACAACAATATTGGGGCCTAATTTTTTTTATTGGCATCGCGAATTTTATGCATTTTGTTTTCTTAGCGTTTAGTACCGAATTATTAACGGCAAATCAATTGGTAACTAAAGAAAGTGAGTCATTAATATCAAAACTACGTCTATTTACTTTAAATTTAAGTGAAGTAGTTTTGATCAACAAAAAGTATTGTGTCACAGATGCCCTTTAAATAGAATGGCATTGTTATTGTCATTACATTTCGAAGTTACAACTTAAATAATTTGTGGAATAGATTATTATCTCATTCATTACCCTAGCCTTTTCCCAACTATGTTGGGGTCGGCTACCAGTCCAACCGGTTTCAGCTAAGTACCAGTGTTTTACAAGGAGCGACTGCCTATCTGACCTCCTTAACCCAGTTGCCTGGGCAACACGATACCCCTTGGTTAGACTGGCTGTCAGACTTTTTCAAGCTTCTGACTACCTGTAACGACTGTCAAAGATGTAGGAATAACAGCCGGGACCCACAATTTAACGTGCCTTCCGAAACACGGAGGAACTCGTTATGACAAAGATGGTCACCCATCTTCAGACCAACCGCGTCAAGCATAGCTTAACCTGTGATCGAATCACATATGTGGTTATAGCTTAGCCACGAGCCATAGCCATTATCTTTACTAATAATTTTGATCGAAACCTTATATGAATAACAAAACATAAAAAAAATATTAATTTTGAGTCGACAAATACGAGTATATCCGCAAACTTCGATTATGGATTATCGTTAAATTCCATTAGTACCGACAAACAAACCGCGTTCGCCATCTTTACCATTGACTTCGCAAAAATATAGTTCAAATGTTATTTAGTTTCGCATAAACGCATTTGTCTTAAATAATTCGGTTGATGTAGATATACGAACTCATTTTGGAATTGCAGCGTGCCGTCGCATCGCTTTGATAACTGTAGTAGCATTTGAAATTGTATTGACAGGTCTGCTGGAGGTCATGAAAACATGTCTGTTGTATTAATTGATTAAAACAAGGTGTAGATACTAGATGTTCGTCAACTTCATTCATAAACAGAAATACATCTTCTCATAAACGATTGATATCACAAATAGACAGAATGTTTTCTTCTTTCTTTTTTGAGTTTTAGTAATTTTTCGTTAATAAGTTGAAAGCGGTGTCGTGGATACCTAGGTATGGTTATTTGGTGAAACTTTGGAGAGGACTATATTATATCTTGCGGTTGATGGCGATAGATTGCTTGAGTTGTTTGATTGACTTAGACATATGCCGATAAACTGTGCATCTTTCCATACTAATATTATAAATGCGAAAGTATGTCTGTCTCGTTTTTATTTATTTAATCATTCAAATTAAACTTCCTAACATGTTTATTCATATCACAAATAAATTAATATCCACTTGAACATGGAAAATAACGGTAATTCTTGTCAGACTTAAAATATTTCTCATGCACAAAACTTGTATAATTTGTAATTATAATTTTGAAAAACCTAGTCATTAAATATTGTTGATTTTAAGTTTAAATTTACTTTCATATGTTTTATACGAATAATGATCTTAATATTAGATCAATTGCAAAAATAAGAATAGAACACTACAAATAATGATTTTAAAGATACAAAATGTTGTCGCTGACGGTGACCCAATAAACATTGTTGATTTATTTTACAATTTGTTTATTCTATTTTACATCGAACATTGTTCTTATTATCAGGTAAATAACAAAAATAAGAATATGTCGGCGGCGTACTCGTGCCTAGCTATAATATGGCTGCACGGGGGGAAACCACGTGACGCAAGACACGTTCGCGGAACGAGCACCGACGCGTCATTCGATTCTCCCACTATCCCCACTACGGAACTTGTTTTGTTTCGGACTTATAATGGAGGGTGCGACGGCCGTGAAGTCAGTCTTGAGAAGGCACGTACGGTGCTCGGATCGCAGTTTCACCTCGTGTAACTCAAGTGTCACTAGTTGATTGAATAAAGTGTAATTAGTTGATTGAATAAAGTATTGAAGCTTACACCTGGTTTATCACTGATCCCTGATATCGTATATTCCGATATCAGAAGTGGGATCAGAAGCAGCCCACTGATCAAACCGAAAAAAAAGCCATGGAGGATCAAATGGCCACCTTTTCAGATAGAATGGAGGCTGCCCTTCTGAAACTGGCCGAAAAATTGTCCAGGCCGGTTCCCTCGGCAACGCCTGTGCCTGTGACATTGGTGAAATTCGACCCACATGTACCAGACGCAGATATCGAAGGGTTGTGCAAATTGACAGACATGGTTATATCATGCAAGCAGATTGTTGGAGTAGATTTGATACTAGCATTGACCAATGCCCTGAAAGGCCGTGCAGCTTCGTGCCTGACAAAAGTAAATCACGAGGATTTAACTTGGCCAACCATCAAAGACTTGCTTTTATCAACGTTCTCCAAGCCGATGACAATGCAAGACCATTTTGATGGAGTCATCAAATTTCAACTGGGGAAAGAAAGTGCTGCGCAAGGAGGACTACGACTTTGGCAACTTATTGAGAAAATTCCCGATGTGAAGATGCCAGATAATGTCATTACTGGCTTTACAATATCCGTTCTATCACAATGCAATGATGCTATACGAAAGGAGCTTAACTCAAGCATTGTTCATGACAAGTCTCAATTATTTCGAGTTTTACGTAGTATTTCCTTGAAGCGAAAACAGGATGAACTGGAGGATTCTGGGACAGAATCTAAAAAACCACGACTAAGTGTACCATTCCGAGGCAATTGTAACTTCTGTGGACGTATTGGTCATCGAGCGTCTGAGTGCCGCAACAAGAATCAAACAGTAATTAAACCAGCTGGTACTTCAATGAAGCAGAGTCAACACGGCTCGTCATCATCATCCATTACCTGTTACGTGTGTAATGAACCGGGTCACGTTGCTTCTGCGTGCCCCAATCGTCGTGAGAAGGTCAAGCAGGCCGAGAAGACAACGAATATCAAAGCTGTCAACGTGTGTTCCAAAACGGCACGTGGTACTTTGGATATAGAAGGTATGTCGTTTCCATTTGTGTTTGATTCTGGATCTGAATGTAGCTTGATAAGGGAAAGCCAATCGCAATATGTTGAGGGTGAGAGATCTCATGAGTTGGTGACATTTAGGGGTACTGGGCGTGGTAATGTCTGCAGTCATCTCCAAATTAAGTGCCAAGTTTCAAAACAGGACATTCCCACAAAAATAACATTTCATGTCGTTCTAGACGACTGTCTGAGCGAATGTATTTTGTTGGGACGTGACTTGTTGGAATCGGGGATTTCTGTGGAGCTCAATCAGGAAAATATTTTGTTCAAAGCAAAAGCTATTAAGATATGCGAGAATACTACCCTAGTCCTAGATCCTGATTTGACCGACACAGATTTGACCGGTTCGGACAAGTTACAATTACTAGAAATCTTTAAAAAATATTCAAGACATTTTACACAGAATTTTCCGAACACTAGAATCACTACTGGAGAGTTGAAAATTAATCTGATTGATCCTAACAAAACCGTGCAAAGAAGACCTTACAGGTTATCCCCGGCAGAACAGCAAGTGGTGGACAGCAAAATTCACGACTTATTAGACGCAAATATCATAAGGGAAAGCTCGTCTCCATTTGCTAGCCCTATCTTGCTGGTGAAGAAAAAAGATGGCAGCGACCGTATGTGTGTGAATTACCGTGAGTTAAATAGTAATACTATTCCCGATAACTACCCTTTGCCACTTATCAATGACCAAATTAACAAACTGCATGGTGCCCATTATTTCTCTACTATCGATATGGCATCTGGATTTCACCAGTTGCCTGTCCATGAAGAGTCTATAGAAAAAACTAGCTTTGTTACCCCTACCGGGCAATATGAATTTCTAACTATGCCGTTTGGTTTTCGGAATGCTCCCCATGTATTCAATGACTAGCTGTTGCCCGCGACTTCGTTCCCGTGGGTAGAAGAAGATATAAGTTATGATTTATACCCGTCCTGTATTTTTCACATTTTCCATTGTATCACATGTGATGGTTTATAGCCTAAAGCCTTCCTCGATTAATGGTCTATTCAACACAAAAGAATTTTTCAATTTGGACCAGTAGTTCTTGATTAGCGCGTTCAAACAAACAAACAAACAAACTCTTCAGCTTTATATATTAGTATAGACTAGTATAGATGATAGGATCCTTGTTTACATGGACGACGTTCTTTGTGTATCGGAAACCGTGGATGAGGGTTTAACACGATTAGATCGTTTATTGCAAACTTTGAGTTATTGTGGCTTTTCGGTTAACTTCAAAAAGTGTAGTTTTATGAAAAAAACAACTGAATATCTTGGGTATGTTATATCTGCCGGAGAGTTAAGGCCAAATCCCAAAAAGATAGAAGCTTTGATTAATGTTCCTCCACCAGCGACTGTCACTCAAGTCAGGCAATTAATTGGACTGGCGTCGTATTTCAGGCAATTTATCCCCGACCTTTCCCTACTCATGAGACCTATATACCCTCTGACTAAAGGTCATGGAAAAATTAAGTGGACAGAAGAACATGACAAAGTTCGTAGGACTGTCATAAAACATTTAACCAATGATCCAGTTCTGAAAATTTTCGATCCACTTCTCCCCATTGAGATTCATACAGATGCCAGTTCTGAGGGATATGGCGCAGTTTTAATACAAAAAGACGATGGTAAGCCTCATGTTGTGGCCTACTACAGCCAGAGGACCTCTGATGCAGAGAGTCGTTATCACTCGTATGAGCTTGAAACGCTGGCTGTAGTACGAGCTATAGAACATTTCCGTCACTTTATTTATGGCCGTAAGTTTACAGTCTTCACAGATTGCAATTCTTTAAAAGCCTCGCATGCAAAAAAGGATCTTACTCCAAGGGTTCATCGTTGGTGGGCGATCCTCCAAGCTTACGATTTCGACATAGTGTATAAAGAAGGACAGAAAACGGCACACGCAGATTTTCTGTCCCGAAATCCGATTTCCATCAACTCCAAAACTAGAGTTAACCCAAAGGTTATAATTTTTTCAGAATTAGAAAAGGACTGGATTCTCGTAGAACAGCAGCGAGATCCTGAAATTTCAGCAATTGTGTCGAAATTAAAGTCTCACGAACTTCCAGATGATGTTGCTAAAACTTATGACATTAGAAAAGGTGTCCTGTACAGAAAAATTAAACGAAGAAGAGCCACATTTTGGCTTCCAATTGTTCCTCGATCGTTGATATGGAGTCTAATAAATCATGTGCATTGTGAATTGAAACATCTAGGCTTTGATAAGACTCTCGACAAGCTTTACGAACTTTATTGGTTTCCGAGCATGTATAAATATGTTAAAAAGTTCACAGATTCCTGCCTGGTTTGCAAAACTTCAAAGGGACCTTCTGGGGCACAGCAAGTTCAACTTCATCCAATCCCCAAAGTCGCAATTCCCTGGCACACGGTTCACGTGGATCTCTCTGGTAAGCTGAGTGGAAAAAGCGAAAGACGTGAGTACTGTTCTGTTCTGATTGATTCATTTACAAAATTTTTCCTTCTGCAACACACTTCTACATTGAATACCGCCATTGAATGCCGTAGATGCTGTTCAAAGGACAGTACATTTATTTGGTGCACCAAAAAGAATAATTGCTGATAAGGGTCGTTGCTATTATAGTTCAGATTTCAGGAATTTCTGTAAGGAAAATAATATTGAGTTACACCTTATCACAACTGGGACTAGCCGAGCAAACGGGCAAGTTGAACGCGTAATGAGGACTCTGAAGAGTCTGCTCACTATTGCTGAGAACAGCTCTGATGGTGTTTGGCGCGATCAACTAGGAGACATACAACTAGCCCTTAACAATAGTCTATGCAGGGTTACAGGTTCTACCCCTCTAGAGCTGATGTTTGGCATTCAAGGTAATACATTAGGAATTTCTAAAATTGCTCCAAGTCATGACCGAGCTGGCAGATTTGACCTTGAAGCAGCGCGATCAAACCCTTCGGTCTCCATAGAGAAAAAAGCAAACGCCGATGTAATTCGATTTAACAGAGGTAAAGCACTTGTGAAGCCATATTCTGTTGGAGATTTCGTTTTAGTAAAATGCGAGGAACGCCATCAAACAAAGTTAGATAAGAAATTCGAAGGTCCCTTCAAAATAGTGTCAATTCTTGATAACGATCGATATGTATTAAAACATATTAATGGGTCGAACAGAGTACTTAAATACGCGCATGAGAATTTAAGGAAAGTACCGAGTGGTCAATCTGGATTCTTGGAAGTCGCAGAGAATTATACTGACGATGAGTCCATGTCGTTGGATGATAGCATCAATACAGGCGGCTCCAGCCCAGTTCTACAGGCAGATCACGAGATTTCCGATGAGTTCTCGTCTGGTAAAAGGTTTGTGACTGCAGCCATTGTTCATGACCCTCCCAACTCTGACACTTTGAGTGTGGATTCTGAAGATACTATGTCAGTGGGATCTGACACTTTGACAGCTGATAGTATGGGCATCTCGTGAGACCTGTCTGTCTTAAGTCTTGTGCGTGAAGTTTCCAGACCAGTGTAAAACTGAAGGGTTACTTACTCACGAAGTCATTTATATGTGTTAACTAAAGGGATATCTAGGCTAGTCTTTGACTAAAGGGATATCCAGACTAGTTAATTTACCATGAGATCCAATCCAATGGTGCTATTGCAGGGATTTTCAGAAATCCAGTCCGATAGCATTGTTGAAGGGAATTTCATAAATCCAGTCCAATGGTGCTATTGCAGGGATTTTCGGAAATCCAGTCCGATAGCATTGTTGGAGGGAATTTGATAAATCCAGTCCAATGGTGCTATTGCGGAGATTTTCAGAAATCTAGTCCAGTAGCATTGTTGAAGGGAATTTGATTAATCCAGTCCAGGTGTATCATTGCAGGGGTAAAACCAGTCCAATGATACAACTGAAGGGATAATAGATTAGACCGAAATTATGATTTAGTTGTAAGAGGGTCAGAATGGTCGAGCTGTGTAACTAATATTGTTCGATTTTCTTTGTTAAAGATTAAGCAATGTGATAAGTGGCTACGCACGAGGACGTGCGATCGTCAGTATGGCCGTGTCGGCGGCGTACTCGTGCCTAGCTATAATATGGCTGCACGGGGGGAAACGCACGCACAAGACACGTTCGCGGAACGAGCACCGACGCGTCATTCGATTCCCCTACTATCCCCACTACGGAACTTGTTTTGCTTCGGACTGATAAGGGAGGGAGCGACGGCCGTGAAGTCAGTCTTGAGAAGGCACGTACGGTGCTCGGATCGCAGTTTCACCTCGTGTAACTCAAGTGTCACTAGTTGATTGAATAAAGTGTAATTAGTCGATTGAATAAAGTATTGAAGCTTACACCTGGTTTATCACTGATACCCTGATATCGTATATTCCGATAAATACGACACTTTATTTTTTTTTTCTAATAATTCAAAATGTCGATGCTGGGCAGTGGGACTTGATCCTAAGACGTTTACATAACCTGGCCATCACTTTTCTACCTAAGCCACGGGCTTTGCTTACAATATTGTTAAATTTGTGCTTTATGTTATCCCCATCATTAAAGCGATAAGAATTGCAAGTGTGTGCGTGAACAACGAGTTATTGTGAAGTGAACTCTACTAAATAGACGGTGTGATACACTCGTTTATGCACACCGACATGTATGTTAGTGTGCCCTGCGCAGCAGATAATTTTGCCGTGTGTACACACACAAGAGGTCTTAAAAGTAATATAACATAAATATTGATTGAAATGATTTACAAGGGTACTGCTTAAAATGAAAAAAGGATTGTTATGGGGGTTTATGGTAGGTCAAAACTAATATAAAACTCTTTTTATAAACATTATTTGTTGAAAGTAATGAAATATGTGCACAAGGGTAGTCTGCATTTAAGGGGTGTAATGGGGGGTCCACCAAACACAACTGAAGTTCACGCGGACGGAGTCGCGGGCAACACCTAGTTTTATATAAAAATAAATAAATAAATAATTATTTATTTAGGCACATCAACAACATAATTTACTTATACCTTTTTTTCGGGTAGGTGCCAATAAAGTAGACCTATGTTCGTTAAAGTTTTAAATAAGTTTAATTAATTAATTCAGTAATCATATTTATAAAGACTATGTACAATTTGCTAGAAGATTACGAGTAATCGTATACTGTGTGGACAATAACATACCTATGTTGTGAACTGAGTAAATTGCACTTACTTGCCGGTGACCTCTAACCTACAAACTTTACTTCACTACAACATCAAACCCAATCCCTAATTGTCAGTAAAATGACCACTATTGCTGACATTGCGGAGACCCAGCGCTTGGCACTCACATCCCTCAGCCAGCGTATAGCACACTTTGAAGCTCATCTGAAAGCATCACCCCCTGGAGCTATCTTGAGTGACCTCTACAAAGACTTCACTAGTTTCAAGGATCATGTGTGGAGCGTCTTCAGTATCCTTCAGCAGCAACTAATAGAGGTCAGCAAAGGCATTGACTCAATCGAAATTCGGCACAGGAAGAAGATTCTCTTGCTTGGGGGTGTCACAGAGAAGCCAGACGAGCAACTGACAGATACAGTGCTATCAATATGCAACGCAACCTGGGCCTGGTGGGTCTTCAATCCTCCTCCCTTACTGTTTGTCACAGACTCGGTTCATCTTCTGAGGGTCGGCCTCGGCCTATACTGTTCCGGTTTTCTGATCCTGTGGTGAAGACTAAGATTTGGAAGTCCAAAACCAAGCTGAAGGGCTCATCTTTTGTGCTGTCGGAGTTCCTCACTCGTTAGAGACAAGTGACTTTAACGGTACGCGTACACAAAAAACCGATTTTGTCGGCCGATGGCGGACAGAACTACTCGGATGAGTAGTTAGTTATCGTCTGCAGTGTGTTCAACTGAATACACTGCAGACGATAACGGCTGTTGTCGGTGGAATTTATGAAGTCTGAACTGTAAAGAACTGTGAAGAAGCCGGTAAAACTGACAAAAAATCCAAACAAGTTCGGACTCGTCAGTTGATCGTCCGTTTTCGGGCGTCATCGGACGACGTCGGTAGTAGCAGTGTATGCGCTCTCTTCCATTTACCTACGTTTGATTTGATAGGCCGAGTTCGGCCGATGACGCCCGAGCATACTTTGGCCGATGACGGATTCGGTGTACGCGTACCGTTACAACGGCTCGTAAGCTGTTGGGCGTAACCAATGTTTGGACGTTGGACGGTACTATACACATCAAGTTCCCCGATGGTAACCGTTGCCGTGTGTTTAGTCACGAAGAGTTGATGGTGTTGAGTAGGGAACATGGCAAACCCCTTCAAACTGAGGCTCTGTCTGCACCCAAAGCTACTGCGAAGATTCCAAGTCCGTCGCCGGTTGTGCAGGTGTCGGTAAGGCCCAAACGTAATGTTCAAAAGAAGTTATAGAACTCCTCTCTTTTCTAACCATCCAGTTTATTTTTTGTTACACTATAACAAAGTGCTATATTTCTTTTAATGGAAATATCGGTTTAATCTTTCTCTCAACAGTGTTAACTTTCCTTTTGCTGTCTACCGACTTTTGATTTTATTATTTTTTCTTGTATCAATCCTTTATTTCGTAGTGCTGACATTTGATGATACTAACAGTGACAGTTGTCAAATGTCAATCTGTGAAGGATGCGTTCTGATACTTTGTTTCTATCCTGTCACGGTCGCCAAAAAAAAAAAATGTCTCGTACTGGACATTTCGGAAGTTTCAATAATAAAACCTCAGTTTCTTCAATTATAGCTTTTAATCTTCACAAATTTGGAAATTACGAGATGAATAACAATCTTGCTGGCGACGTAACCGTGTGCAAATTTCTACTCACTAAATGTCAAAGATGTGCGGGTGGACGTACAAAAAATAAAATAAAAAGATTAATTAATAGCATTACAGGAAACGTGCAACTTGTTGCTATTAAAAATCACTAGGCGTAGGCACGGCGTAGACATCTTCCCCCCCGTTGAAAATCTCCTTTCAACTTCTTCAGTCTTCATCTGTCAAGGCTGTGGGCAAGGGACAGATCCGAGTGAGAGGTCTCTTAAAGCAACCTCTGGTAGTCTGCACGTCTGCGACTCGCGTGACCCCGTCGATCCCCGGAAACAAGCGGCTGATTCGTCCCATTCGCCAATTGAGTGGTGGAACGTTGTCCTCCTGGAGAAGAACTAAATCGCCGACTTGCAGGGATGCCGTTTTAATGCCCCATTTTGAGCGCTGCTGTAGCTCCGCTACATACTCCTTTTGCCAGCGCTGCCAGATATGTTGATGTATTTGTTCAAGCTTCATGTAGCGTTGAAGATTGTTCTCCCTTTCGTGTTCAAGCGATGGACCAGGCAATGCATTTAAGGCACGCCCTATCAGAAAGTGGCCTGGAGTTAGGAAATGGTTATCGTTAGGGGAAGGGGAGAGTGGGCATAAAGGTCTACTATTGAGCATTGCTTCCACTTGTGTGAAAAGAGTACATACCTCCTCAAACGTTAAATGATTGTTTCCCATAACGCGTTTTAAATGAAACTTTGCGGATTTATCGCCGGCCTCCCAGATGCCGCCGAAATGTGGAGCATACGTGGGAGAGAACACAAACTTCACACCCTCGTTGGTAGCAAAATCAACTACAGACTCATGACTAGTTTTAAGAAAATTGCCTATTTCCTTAGCGGCTACAACGAAGTTGCGGCCGTTATCGCAAAATATCTCCGCTGGCTTACCTCGTCGCGATATGAATCTGCGTAATGTCTAAAGACGCGTTCAGCGTCTTTAGACAAATCACTGACGGCTTCCAGGTGCACACATTTATAGCGAAAACATACAAACAAACACAAATAGGTTTTAGTTAGTCTTGCACCTCGACCCTTTCTATTAATTGTGAGAAACGGACCAGCGAAGTCAACGCCAACCGTACAAAATGGAAAATCGGGTGTGAGTTTCCCATCATGGGAGTTAATGTTTTTCCTTCTACATCTGACACAATCATGCACCGTGCGGCGGGCCAAATGCCTACCGTTTATAGGCCACACAGTTTCTCTTACACAGGCCAGCAATAGTTGAGGCCACATGCATGTTTATGTCTGAAATACAGTCTAGTGAATGGATGAGAGGCGTGTAAAAGTATGGGATGTTTTTTGGTATAATTATAATTTGATAATTCTATTCTACCACCGACTCTCATTACCTTGTCATCGTCCAGAAAGGGTGAAAGTGATAAAAGAGATGACTTTCTACATAATGTTTTATTTTTTAACAAAGTGTTGTACTCTGCAGCAAATGAAGTTTGCCGAGCAATTTTACATAGGCAAATAAATGATGACACCAATTCACTGACACTAAACTTTCCGAGTAACTTATCTTTCGGATTTTTGAGTCTTATGTTGTGTATGAATGTCTATTCACGTATGCAAATATGTATCTCAATTTTAAGAACGATGAAAATTTATCTATTTTCAGAATCTCTGTTACAGGTTCCTGGACAACAGCGGAAGTGGATTTCATTTCAGGTAATTCTGTTTCATTTATTAATTTATTTAAATAGGGCCAACCAGATTCAGACTGTGTTAGAAAATTTGGACCTGACCACCATAAATTGAAATTGTCAATTTGATGTGGGCTTACGCCTCTTGAGATCAGGTCAGCCGGATTCTGATCAGTCGGCACATAGCGCCACGACGAACTGTTGGTGAGTTCGTTAATCTCGGCAACCCTATTTGCTACAAATGTTTTTAGCCTTGCAGAGTTACCATTCAACCAGCTGATGACAACGCTAGAATCGCACCAATGAATGATGCGATTAACCTCACATCGCAGAGAACAGGTAACTGCCTTGCACAATTTTGCAGCCAGTAGAGCGGTACAAAGCTCTAGACGCGGTATTGTCGTCGGCTTTAACGGCGCCACTTTAGACTTAGCACACAGCAAGTTAACCTTGACCTCACCAGCTACGTTGTGTGACTGCAGGTACACACTTGCACCATAGGCGACTTGGGAAGCATCACTAAAGGTATGTATTTCTATATAACTTGGATCTTCGCATAGCGTCAACCGCGGGATCTGTAGATTTGATAAAAAATGTAAATCATTGATGAATTTGTTCCAGGTTTCCAAAATAACGGAGCTAACTGTCTCATCCCAGCTCCTTTTATTGAGCCATAAGGACTGAAGTAACATTTTGGGTATAATCACGCATAGACTAAGAAATCCAAGAGGATCAAAAATCTTGAATGATGTAGACAGTATAAACCGATTAGTGACTACATCATTTTTATCAGGTATGACAATTGATATTTGAAACATATCGGTTTTAGGATACCAATTTAATCCTAAAGTATTAGTGGATTCGCTTAAACTAACCTTGTCATTTGGATCAATCACCGACGATGACAAAATAATTGGTAAATTCGATCTGAATTTACGTAGTTTGAACCCTCCAGATTTTAGAGTTTCCGACCCTTGCACTGAATGTACAACAACTCGGACTCATTGTTGGATCCAGTGACCAAATCATCAACATAATGGTCGTGTTTAATTATGTTACTAATAAGCTGATCATCGCAATCCTCTGCCAACACTGACAAACACTTGGTGCTTAAAGATGTAGCATTTGCGAGACCATAAGTGACGGTTTTTAGACGTAAAGTTTTGATAGGATTTGACTCATGACTTCTCCAAAGTATTAATTGAAAATTACGGTCACTTTCGTCTAGTTCAACCAGATGTATAAGAATCACACAAGGTACCGCGTGCATTCTCGTACATAACCGCTAAGAACCTAAATTCTAACCGCCATCTTTTATTATTATTCCTACAAGCATAGAGGATATTAAAATTAAAGCTAAAATATTAGAAGCAAAAAACCAAGCTATTTATGAACGCTTAACTTCATTGTATGAATCTTCTAAGAAAATAAATGTAACTAACATCGAGCTTCGTTCTGCGGAGACATTCATTTCAGACACGGAGATTCTTTCAATAATTCGACAAGAATTTAGTTCCAACCTCGATAAACTAAACGCATACTATTTACAATTAAATCCCGATCATATAGTCGATTATAGTAGCCTTAACTCATTCGACGGTGTTAACACGCGTGTTAAACAAGTTCGTTCTCTTATCATAGCGAATCGTTCAAAATTGTCGACGATCTCAACGTCGCACGATGGGCCCGCACAAAATAAAGGTGTAGTCAAACTACCACCGATTCACATTCCTTTCTTTGATGGTAAAATAAAAAACTGGCCGATTTTCTACGAAACATTTAAATCAAATATCCACAATAATTCTAATCTTACTGATTTCCAACGAGTCCAATATCTAGTAGGTAGTCTTAAACGCAACGCTTTACAAATAACCGCCGGAATTATTCCGTGCGGGGATAATTACCCAGCTACTTGGATAGTCTAGTTAAAAAATACCAAGACAAGCGAGCACTTGGTTCGCATTATATTTCTAATATTTTCAACATTAAACCTGCAAGTAACAATTCAGTATCATTAAATAATTTCATTGAAAGTTTTTACGCGTCAGTTTCAGCTATAGAACAATTGCAAATTAAAGACTTAAAAGATTTCATTTTGTTAAATTTAGCTTTGAAGAAATTGGATCCCGATACAATACAATTATGAAATGCTTTTTTTTTGTTCCTCTGTGTGTAGTCACAGTGAAGAGTCACGTGTTTTTGTGAGCTCCTCAATTTTTAAAAGTTTTGCTATTATATTTAAAATTATTAAATGAAAGACACTTAGCAAGTACAACACCCTCTTGCTATTTAAAATAATTTATTCTCAACACAATGGATTTTCAAGCAGTTTGGCAGATCTGGAGCAGCTGTTTCATTCCCGTATGGCTGAATATGAAGAGAAACTGGTCAAAGCTTCTGCAGGAGCAGGTCAACCATCAGACAGCATAACCTCTATCAGCAACGAGTTCAGGGACTTCAAGACCTTTGTTCGGCAAGCACTGTCAAAGTTAAAATCCCAAGTCGAGTTGCTTGGCCATGGTTTTGACAGGCATGAGACCCTCATGCGAAGAAAGGTGCTGTTGCTTCATGGGGTGCCTGAGAAACCAGAAGAAAATCTGCATATAGTTGTGAGGGACACTGTTACAAGAAATTTGAAATTGGAAGAACTAAGGGACAATACCTTGCATGTTGCCACCGCCTAGGCCCTTCCAGGCAGAATACTCGACCCATCCTATTGAGGTTTTTCAAGGTAGAGCATCCGCAGCTTGTTTGGGATGGCAAGAAGCAGTTAAAGGGCTCGGGCATCACTATTTCTGAATTTCTGACTCAGACTCGACATCAAGCGTTCCTTGCTGCCAGGAAACATTTCGGCATCACGAAGTGCTGGACTAATGAGGGCAGGATAGTGATCCTTTGCCCTGACAATATTCGGCGGAAGATTGAGACGGTCAGTGAGCTCAACGAGTTGACAACCCGTTTTCCTACTGGCGCCATCGAGACCACCGGCTCCGACCCTGGTCCTCTTAAAGACGCCCTCCAAGGCTCAGCGAAAGGCGAGGCGTCGGAACTGAAGACTTCATGCACTTCGATTCACGACTTCACTTCTAACTTAAATCTCTTTTGCATTCGTCGGTACTTCAATTTAAATTTGCGCAAACTATAATTCCATTACTATTAAAATAGTTCTATAACTTCTTGAAGGTATAACTGTATTTTGTTGTTCACAGTTCTATATTTATTGTTGACACTTTATTACTTATAATATTTAATTGAAAGGTCAGTGCACTTGTAATTGTGTAATACATATTTGCAGATTCTGTGGTTATTTCCTAGTGACAGTTGTCAAATTGTGTCTAGTTGAATCTGCTTGCTGCGTTCAATATAGTATTTGCGCGTGAGTGTTTTACCTGGTTTAGCTTCATGTCTTTTAATTTGTTGATCTTTTAATTTGTTTCATTTTTTAATTTTATTTTTTTGTTTTGGATTGTTGTTCTTTGTGTTGTAATGTACTTATTTCTTATTAATTCACCGGCGAGAAAGGGTGGTCGTTGCTACTGCTACGTGCTTATTAGTTATTATTTAGTGTTACATATTATTATGTATATATAACACTAAAGACGGATCATTCTCGAGCACACATTATCACAGCCAGCATTGGAAGTAATTGCAAGAAGCAATTTTTCAACGTCAACCTCAGAAACGGGACTAAAAGAAAAGAAGGGACAGTTTGGTGCCGGCAAGTTCTGAAGCTCAGTGAGAGTAACAGTTTTGACATTTGGATCTAAATGGATAGGCGGTTGAGAAAGAGAGAGGTTTAATTCATTTAGATCCATGTCTGTACAGGTGTGTATGGGAGATTTGCCATTACCAACGGATTTAAGAAATTTCCAATCAATACCATCAAATAATTAAAAATAATTAATTTCATATATAAATTTATTTATTTTTAATTATTTGATGGATGCTCTCGACGAGCTTAATGATAGTTTTTTTCTCCTGCTCTTCCGAATCTTGCGGTTATGTTAGCGCGGACGACTTAAATTTTACTCCCACTTTACACGAACAACGACGCTGAACTGGAAAGGACGCGGCGTCAACATCAATGGCGAACACATCTCTCACTTGCGATTTGCTGACGATGTCGTCATCATGGCGGAAATGCTGCAGGACCTACAACAGATGCTGAACGGCCTGGCTGAATCTTCTCTACGCATCGGCCTACGGATGAACTTGGACAAAACCAAGGTCATGTTCAATGAACATGTTCTACCGGAACCGATTGCGATACACGGCGCCGTTCTCAAAGTTGTTCGGAAATATGTATACCTCGGGCAGACATTGCAGTTAGGTAGAAACAACTTTGAGGACGAGGTGAGTAGGAGAATTTAGTTGGGTTGGGCTGCATTTGGGAAGCTACGTCGGGTTCTAACATCGTCGATCCCACAGTGCCTAAAGACAAAAGTCTTCAATCAGTGCGTCCTACCTGTCATGACTTACGGAGCCGAAACGTGGACACTGTCGGTACGGCTGGTTCACAAGTTTAAAGTCGCTCAGCGGGCTATGGAAAGGGCTATGCTCGGCATTTCTCTGAGGGATCGCATCAGAAATGAGGAAATCCGTCAGAGAACCAAGGTCATCGACATAGCCCACCGAATCAGCAAGCTGAAGTGGCAGTGGGCTGGCCATATTAGCCGAAGAACCGATATCCGTTGGGGTAAACGAGTTCTAGAGTGGAGACCACGCCTCGGCAAACGTAGTGTAGGACGTCCTCAGGCACGGTGGAGTGATGACTTGCGCAAGACGGCTGGCAGGAGCTGGATGCGAGAATCCGAAAATCGATCTCAGTGGCGTGCACTTGGAGAGGCTTATGTCCAGCAGTGGACTGCGATAGGCTGATGATGACACGAATAAATTTCTTCTCTTTTCTCTGAAAATCGTTATAATTTTAACGTCGTGCATATTAATGCCCAGAGTGTTCCGAGTCATCGTTCGCTCGTGGCTAAGCTATAACCGCATAACTGATTCGATCACAGGTTAAGCTATGCTTGACGTGGTTGGTCCGTAGATGGGTGACCATCTTTGTCATAACGAGTTCCTCCGTGTTTTGGAAGGCACGTTAAATTGTGGGTCCCGGCTGTTATTCCTACATCTTTGACAGTCGTTACAGGTAGTCAGTGTTAAAATTATAAGTATAAAATGGTATCAAAATAATTAAATGAAACAAAGTACATGCTAGCGACATCTAGTGACAGAATTGTAAACTGTCTTTTGTGTATTGATATGTCATTGAGGATATATATATTATATATTCAACGTGTTTTATTAGGTTATGGGCCCAGTGACCTATTTTATAGAAAAGTGCAATTATTTGTATCGTAAATTAGTCGAAAGTGTTAAAAATGTCGTAGGGAAGTTATATAGCTAATGTACCAAAACTTAAAGGACGCGAAAATTACGACGATTGGGCTTTTGCTGCAAGAAATTTTCTCGTTTTGGAAGGCATTGACATAGACGCCATTCTAGATGATTTTAGTGAAACCGAAGACAAGAAAGCGAAGGCAAAACTTGTTATGATGATTGATCCTAAACTATATGTGCATATCAAGAACGAAACTAAAGTGGCAAGCTTGTGGAAAAAACTACAAATGTTATTTGATGACAGTGGCTTTACTAGAAAAATCAGTTTATTGAGAACGTTAATTTCAATTAGATTGGATAATTGTGAAACCATGACGAGCTATGTCAGCCAAATAGTGGAAACTGCACAAAGATTAAAGGGGACAGGTTTCGAAATCAATGAAGAGTGGATCGGGTCTTTGTTACTGGCGGGACTTCCAGAAAAGTTCGCACCGATGATCATGGCAATAGAGCATTCAGGGATCGCCATTAATTCAGACGTCATCAAAACGAAATTACTTGACATGAGTTCTGAGGTTGGTAGCATTGAGAGTGAAGTTGCACTATGGTCAAAATCAAAAGGTAAAGTTGGCAGACATCAAAACCAAAATGTCAACAACAATATGTCAACGTCAACTGTGAAAAAGGTTATAAAATGCTACAAGTGCAAAAAAACTGGTCACTACAAAAACCAGTGCCCAGAGTTAAAAGATAAGTCAGTAAATGCTTTTAGTGCCGCTTTTTTCAACAATGAATTCAATAATGACGATTGGTATATAGATTCGGGCGCAAGCGCCCATATGACGTCCAACAAAGAAAAGTTATTGCGAGTTCGAGAATCACACGATACAAAGGAAATTATTGTTGCTAATAAAATGACTGTGCCTGTGCTATGTACCGGAGACACACGGATCACTACAAAAGTAGACAATTCTCAGTTTGACATCAATGTAAACAACATTTTATACATACCTAACCTAACAACTAACTTATTATCAGTAAGCCAGTTGATAGCAAATGGAAACAAAGTTACTTTCACAAAAGACGTTTGTTATATCCGTAACCGACAGAATGAGCTTATTGGAAAAGCAACCTTGCACAATGGTTTGTATAAATTAAATACAATGAAGTCGGAGAAAAGTTTGGCAGCAGCTGTTAAATCTGCAGAAGTAGTGCAATGGCATAGAAGGTTAGGCCACGTAAATAGTAACGACCTACAGAAGATGAAAAATGGTGCTGTAAAAGGAGTATCATATGATACAAAAGCTGATATTCAGAAATCCAATTGTGAAGTATGCTGTGAGGGCAAACAGGCTCGTTTACCCTTTAAACTAGCACCACATAGAAGTAAGAAAGCGCTAGATTTGGTTCATTCGGATCTGTGTGGACCCATGGAGGTTCGATCAGTTGGACAAGCGAGATATTTTCTGTTGTTCGTGGATGACGCTAGTAGAATGGCATTTGTATACTTTTTAAAGGAGAAAAATCAGGTTTTGCAGTATTTCAAGGAATTTCATAGCATGGTTAGAAATCAAAAAGGAACAAAAATCAAGACATTAAGAACCGACAATGGAGGGGAGTTCTGTTCAGATATGATGGAGAAGTACTTGAAAGAGTCAGGAATTATTCATCAGAAGACGAATCCCCATACCCCGCAGCAGAATGGTCTCTGTGAACGTTTCAACAGGACCATTGTTGAACGTGCTAGATGTCTACTTTTTGGTGCAAAGATGGAAAAGGAATTATGGGCCGAGGCAGTCAACACAGCAGTATATCTAAAAAATAGATCGCCAGCCTCAGGATTAGGCCAATTAACGCCAATTGAGATGTGGACAGGACATAAACCTGATCTTGGTCACATCAGAGTCTTTGGCAGTCCAGTGATGATGCATGTTCCCAAAGCTAAAAGATTAAAATGGGATAAGAAAGCTGTGAAATACATTCTTGTGGGATATTCTGAAAACACTAAAGGATACAGACTGTATAATCCTGAAACTAAAAAAATAAGTACAAGCAGGGATGTGATCATAATGGAAAGAAGTGATAGCAATAGTGTTCGCAGTGTTCGCTCGTGGCTAAGCTATAACCGCATAACTGATTCGATCACAGGTTAAGCTATGCTTGACGTGGTTGGTCCGTAGATGGGTGACCATCTTTGTCATAACGAGTTCCTCCGTGTTTTGGAAGGCACGTTAAATTGTGGGTCCCGGCTGTTATTCCTACATCTTTGACAGTCGTTACAGGTAGTCAGTGTTAAAATTATAAGTATAAAATGGTATCAAAATAATTAAATGAAACAAAGTACATGCTAGCGACATCTAGTGACAGAATTGTAAACTGTCTTTTGTGTATTGATATGTCATTGAGGATATATATATTATATATTCAACGTGTTTTATTAGGTTATGGGCCCAGTGACCTATTTTATAGAAAAGTGCAATTATTTGTATCGTAAATTAGTCGAAAGTGTTAAAAATGTCGTAGGGAAGTTATATAGCTAATGTACCAAAACTTAAAGGACGCGAAAATTACGACGATTGGGCTTTTGCTGCAAGAAATTTTCTCGTTTTGGAAGGCATTGACATAGACGCCATTCTAGATGATTTTAGTGAAACCGAAGACAAGAAAGCGAAGGCAAAACTTGTTATGATGATTGATCCTAAACTATATGTGCATATCAAGAACGAAACTAAAGTGGCAAGCTTGTGGAAAAAACTACAAATGTTATTTGATGACAGTGGCTTTACTAGAAAAATCAGTTTATTGAGAACGTTAATTTCAATTAGATTGGATAATTGTGAAACCATGACGAGCTATGTCAGCCAAATAGTGGAAACTGCACAAAGATTAAAGGGGACAGGTTTCGAAATCAATGAAGAGTGGATCGGGTCTTTGTTACTGGCGGGACTTCCAGAAAAGTTCGCACCGATGATCATGGCAATAGAGCATTCAGGGATCGCCATTAATTCAGACGTCATCAAAACGAAATTACTTGACATGAGTTCTGAGGTTGGTAGCATTGAGAGTGAAGTTGCACTATGGTCAAAATCAAAAGGTAAAGTTGGCAGACATCAAAACCAAAATGTCAACAACAATATGTCAACGTCAACTGTGAAAAAGGTTATAAAATGCTACAAGTGCAAAAAAACTGGTCACTACAAAAACCAGTGCCCAGAGTTAAAAGATAAGTCAGTAAATGCTTTTAGTGCCGCTTTTTTCAACAATGAATTCAATAATGACGATTGGTATATAGATTCGGGCGCAAGCGCCCATATGACGTCCAACAAAGAAAAGTTATTGCGAGTTCGAGAATCACACGATACAAAGGAAATTATTGTTGCTAATAAAATGACTGTGCCTGTGCTATGTACCGGAGACACACGGATCACTACAAAAGTAGACAATTCTCAGTTTGACATCAATGTAAACAACATTTTATACATACCTAACCTAACAACTAACTTATTATCAGTAAGCCAGTTGATAGCAAATGGAAACAAAGTTACTTTCACAAAAGACGTTTGTTATATCCGTAACCGACAGAATGAGCTTATTGGAAAAGCAACCTTGCACAATGGTTTGTATAAATTAAATACAATGAAGTCGGAGAAAAGTTTGGCAGCAGCTGTTAAATCTGCAGAAGTAGTGCAATGGCATAGAAGGTTAGGCCACGTAAATAGTAACGACCTACAGAAGATGAAAAATGGTGCTGTAAAAGGAGTATCATATGATACAAAAGCTGATATTCAGAAATCCAATTGTGAAGTATGCTGTGAGGGCAAACAGGCTCGTTTACCCTTTAAACTAGCACCACATAGAAGTAAGAAAGCGCTAGATTTGGTTCATTCGGATCTGTGTGGACCCATGGAGGTTCGATCAGTTGGACAAGCGAGATATTTTCTGTTGTTCGTGGATGACGCTAGTAGAATGGCATTTGTATACTTTTTAAAGGAGAAAAATCAGGTTTTGCAGTATTTCAAGGAATTTCATAGCATGGTTAGAAATCAAAAAGGAACAAAAATCAAGACATTAAGAACCGACAATGGAGGGGAGTTCTGTTCAGATATGATGGAGAAGTACTTGAAAGAGTCAGGAATTATTCATCAGAAGACGAATCCCCATACCCCGCAGCAGAATGGTCTCTGTGAACGTTTCAACAGGACCATTGTTGAACGTGCTAGATGTCTACTTTTTGGTGCAAAGATGGAAAAGGAATTATGGGCCGAGGCAGTCAACACAGCAGTATATCTAAAAAATAGATCGCCAGCCTCAGGATTAGGCCAATTAACGCCAATTGAGATGTGGACAGGACATAAACCTGATCTTGGTCACATCAGAGTCTTTGGCAGTCCAGTGATGATGCATGTTCCCAAAGCTAAAAGATTAAAATGGGATAAGAAAGCTGTGAAATACATTCTTGTGGGATATTCTGAAAACACTAAAGGATACAGACTGTATAATCCTGAAACTAAAAAAATAAGTACAAGCAGGGATGTGATCATAATGGAAAGAAGTGATAGCAATACCCAGGTTGAAATAAACAACACAAATGAAGATCTATTGTCTGAACAAGAAAATTCCTCAGAGATACTTGATGAAACTCTTCAAGGACAGAAAGATTCTACATATGTATTAGATTCAGACATGAGTTCCGAAGAAGATTCATATCACACATTGTCTGAAGAAGAACTTGATCACATGAAGAGTGCTGGAACCTCACAGTTACCAGAAAAACGTCCCAGGAGAAAGCCCGACAGGTTTGGCTATACTAATCTTTGTGTTTCAGATAATCTGTCAGAGTTGTGCACTGATGAAATAACTTATAAAGATGCAACAGAGGGTCCTGACAGAGAAAACTGGCAACGGGCTATGCATGAGGAACTTCAGGCGTTTGAGCAGAACAAAGCATGGGACATAGTGGATCAGAAAGAAGCAGATCGGGTGGTGCAATGTCGATGGGTGTTCAAAAAGAAAATTGAGAGTGATAACAGTATCAGGTATAGGGCTAGGCTGGTGGCTAAAGGGTTCACCCAACAACAGGGTGTGGACTTCAAAGAAACATATGCACCAGTGCTCAGGTACTCTACCCTTAGACTCCTATTTGCTCTAAGTGCTAAATTTAATTTTGAAATTACACATCTCGATGTAGTAACAGCATTTTTAAATGGTTTCTTGAATGAAAATGTTTACATGCAAGCACCACTTAGCTTAAAATGTCCAAGTAATTGCGTGCTTAAATTAAATAAGGCTATTTATGGACTAAAGCAGTCTGCAAGAGCATGGAATATAAGAATAAATGATTGTTTGATTAAAATGGGCTATGTAAAGTCAAAATCAGAGCCATGCCTGTATAGTAAAAAATGTAAGAAAGAACAAATTATTATTGCTATTTTTGTTGATGACTTTTTTATTTTTTCTGATAGTAAAGAAATGACTAATGAGTTAAAGGAGAAACTTATGGCTAAATTTAAAGTAAAAGACCTAGGCCAATTAAAGAATTGTTTAGGCATGAGAGTAAAAATGTATGAAGATAATTCTATATCTATAGATCAGGAGCAATTTGTGAATCCCATTTTAGAAAAGTTTCATATGAAAAATTGTAATACTAAAGACACTCCAATGGAATGTAACTTAAAATTAGAAAAATCTGAAGGTGTTAAAAACTTTCCTTATCAACAACTCATAGGCAGTCTTATGTATTTGTCAGTTTTAACACGTCCAGATATTTCATATAGTGTCAGTTATCTAAGTCAATTTAATAATTGTTTCAGTTCAGTTCATTGGCATCATGCCAAAAGAATTTTGAAATATTTACAAAAAACTAAATCTTATGGTTTAATGTTTAAGAAGGATGATTGTAATTTAGAAGGCTTTGTTGATGCCGATTGGGCTTCAAATACTTTGGATAGAAGATCCTACACAGGACTTTGTTTTAAATTATCAGGTTGTGTAGTTTCTTATGAATGCAGAAAACAACAAACTGTAGCATTATCAAGCACCGAAGCAGAGTACATAGCAATTGCAGAAGCATGTAAAGAGGCTATATATTTGAAAAATTCGTTATTAGAAATTCTGAATGTTGACTATCCTGTTCTAATTTACAATGATAACCAGGGAGCTCAAAGGTTGACAGAAAACCCCCTGTATCATAAACGCACAAAGCACATAGATGTGCGCTATCATTTTATACGAGATGCAGTCTCTAATAAGCTTGTGAAAATAGTTTATTTGTCAACATCAGAGATGCCTGCTGATGTCTTAACAAAAAGTCTAACTTCTGCTAAACATAATTATTTTGTTGAAAAACTAGGTTTGAAAAATATTGTTTAAATAAGTATAAGTAAAATTTTTTTTTAGTGTAAATCAATATACCTACTGTGTTTAGATTATTTTGATAAGTGGTGCTGTTAAAATTATAAGTATAAAATGGTATCAAAATAATTAAATGAAACAAAGTACATGCTAGCGACATCTAGTGACAGAATTGTAAACTGTCTTTTGTGTATTGATATGTCATTGTGAATTTTAAAATAAAAAGTTCATTCATTCCATCTGCAACTATTCAACGTGTTTTATTAGTCAGAAGCTTGAAAAAGTCTGACAGCCAGTCTATCCAATGGGTATCGTGTTGCCCAGGTAACTGGGTTGAGGAGGTCAGATAGGCAGTCGCTCCTTGTAAAACACTGGTACTTAGCTGAAACCGGTTGGACTGGTAGCCGACCCCAAAATAGTTGGGAAAAGGCTAGGCCAATGATGAAAATTAGTGTTCCAAGTCACTATTCCGACCTTCTAGCATCCTTTAGCAACACAAACGTCGATGCGATTTTCATTTTGGAAACCTTCCTCAAACTTTCACTTCTCTCTACTCAATTTTCTTTTCCCGGCTTCGTTCTCATTCGTAATGATAGAACTGGGAAAGGTGGTGGGGGTTGCCATTTACTTGCGAGCCGATTTACCTCATAAAATTGTTCTGGCCTCACCCTCATTGTACTCCGAGTCATCCGAATATCTATATCTTGAAATTTCTTTAAAATCTTCTAAGATTCTCCTTGCTGTCCTCTATTCCCCAACTTACGCATCGACTATTTCAGCTCTCTTGATTCCACTATTTACAAACAGATCATCATCATGGGCGACTTTAACATGTCTGCTTAAAAATTATTCACGTTCTATCAGACTTACTTCTCTCCTTTCTTCTTATGATCTGCATGTCTTACCTCTCTCTGCTACTCACTTTGCTCCCAATAGTACCACAGTATTTGTATTTGCGAAATTATAATGCGATAGACATTGGAGCTCTGCAAGCCGACGCTGCCGCACTTGACTGGTCACTTGTCTCTGATAACCCCGGTACGGAACAAAAAGTGTCCTGCTTTAATCCGATGGTCCTTGGTTTAATGGACAAGCATGCACCTATCCACCGTATTAAAATTAAACATAAGGGTGAATTTCAACAGGTCCAATAAAATCTTCATTTCCGTGAATTTTTTATTCTTCAACTTTAGAACAAGATAAAATAGTGTTTACTCAAGTTTTTGATCAGATATGCAGTTTTAATTAATATCTAGCAGATAGCTTAAAAAACTAACGAGATATACAAGATTGAAAATTCCGTGCCACGGCGATGAAACATGCATGCACGGCAATGAAATATGCGTCCATGGCAATGAATTGTTATTATAGTGTACAAGAATATTTAAATGATAAAATTAATAATTGAAACACAAATAAATACTATTAATTTCTACGCAATAATAATAGAATATAATATGTGGCAGCACCAAGATTAAAGAACGCACATACATTGGTCGCATGAAGGGTTGCACTCTAATTAAGCGTATCGGTTGTTTGCCTCGCCGCCTGCGCCCGCGCACTCCCCCGACGTCGCGCGCGCCGCCGATCCGCTATCGCTCGGTCGCGGTCGGCAGTGCCTAGCTAGATCCGACGGCGAATGCACGCTCAATTTTGCTCCCACAAATCCGCTATAATTACGCATGTTTTCCTAATTTCGCGCTTCTGTGCTATCTGTGTCTTTTTCTACTATCTTCTCTTCAATACTTACTGGTTTCACTATCTACCTGTGCTATTTACGACTGTAAAGCTTGTGATCTGTGGAAGTTATTAAACATTTAAAAATCAACGGCTTTTGTCATTCAAATCGCCCACAAGTGGTGACCCCGAACAAAGAACTCAAGAACAAAATGGAGGACAATACTGAAAATAAAGGTAACGCGGCTGATGGAGATCAACGCGATATTTGGCGTGTTGGAGTGAGAATACCGCCATTTTATCCTGAAGATCCGGAATTGTGGTTTAATCAAATAGAAGCCCAGTTTATACTGTCGAATATAACCAGTGACACGACGAAGTTTTATTATGCCGTTACACAGCTAGAACCTACGTACGTTGCCCATGTTAAAGATGTACTAAGAGCACCTCCTGTAACTGGTAAATTTGAAAAACTCAAAAGTGAGCTTGTCAAGCGGCTCAGTGCGTCGAAGGAGAAGAAGCTGCAGCAGCTGTTCCTGAACGAGGATATTGGTGACCGTAAGCCATCACATTTTTTAAGACATTTAAGGAACCTAGCTGGCCCAACAGTGTCGGATGACGTTTTAAAGACCTTATGGACCGGACGCTTGCCACATAATTTGCAAACTGTCGTTGCGTCGCAGCCTAAGCTATCATTAGATGATCTGGCCGAGTTAGCAGACCGCGTGCATGAAATAGCTCCAGCTATGCCACATCACCAAGTAGCTATGGCTTCAACTTTGGTACAACCAGCATCATCCTCACGCATTGACGGTTTACAGCAGGAAATATGTGCTTTGACTAGAGAAGTCGCTAAACTAACCTCTTATGTCTACAGGCAGTCAAGGGCGCATTCCAGATCTAGGTCACAGGAAAACCATAATCGCAAGCGTAGTCACTCACGTAGTCGACAACCACCGCCTGACCATCCTCATTGCTGGTACCATTATAACTTTGGTGCGAGAGCCAAGAAGTGTACAGAACCATGTGAGTTTAAAGCGGGAAACGACGGGGGCAGCCGGAATTAGCGGCCAGCGACTGCCTAGCTCAAACAGGCCGTCTCTTTGTGACAGATCGGACCTCTAAGATGCAGTTCCTCATAGACACCGGGTCAGATTTATGCGTATACCCGCGTTCAGCAATTAAGACTCCCAGTTCCAAAGGTAAATATACCCTCTCTGCAGCTAATGGCACAATTATACACACTTATGGACCAATATTACTGCACTTAGACCTAGGTTTGAGACGAGATTTTGTGTGGCGGTTCATAATAGCTGACGTGTCTAAACCAATCATAGGAATTGATTTTCTGAGTTATTATAATATTCTTATTGATTGTAGAAACCAGCGCCTTGTAGACGGGAAGACATCTCTCTCTGTGTCCGTGCCCCGGCAAGTAATACCAGAAAGCATAGTCTCCATCAAGACAGTCACTGGCGAGTCTGAGTATCATAATATACTGCGAGAGTATCCTGAAGTCACACGCCCCAGTGGGCTGGTACGTACAATAAAGCACAACACTATTCACTATATAAATACCACTCCAGGCCCTCCTGTTGCCTGTAGACCACGACGTTTGGATCCTATTCGTTTGAAAGCTGCTAAAAAAGAATTTGATGACATGCTGGCAAATGGTACTGCTAAACGTTCAGAAAGCTGCTGGTCTTCACCTCTGCACATGGTCAAGAAGAAAGATGATGGCTGGAGACCCTGTGGAGATTATAGGGCTCTTAACGCGCGAACGATACCGGACAGGTACCCAGTGAGACATATTCAGGATTTCTCTCACCAATTGTCAGGCTGCACAATATTCTCAACAATTGATTTGGTGAAAGCCTATAATCAGATTCCAGTTAACCCAGAAGATGTCAAGAAGACTGCCATCACAACACCTTTCGGACTTTTTGAATTTGGATTCATGACTTTCGGCCTTAGGAATGCAGCCCAGACATTCCAGCGATTTATAGACGAGGTTCTGCAGGGTCTGGGAGATTTCACATATGGATATTGCGATGACATCTTGGTCTTCTCTCCTTCAGAAGAATCTCACAAGGATCATCTACGTCAGGTCCTGTCGCGCCTAACTGAGTATGGTGTACTCATCAACACATCTAAATGTGTTCTGGGTAAACCTGAGTTAAATTTTTTGGGCTACAATGTCTCAGCAGCTGGTACCCGGCCCATGGAAAGTAAAGTAAAAGCTATCTTAGATTACCCTGTACCGAAAACTGTGAAAGAGTTGAGAAGGATTCTAGGAATGCTGAATTTTTACCGTCGTTTTGTACCAGACGCAGCAAAACGACAAGCACCACTTAATACTCTTCTGATGGGTACAAATGTCAAAGGCTCACAACCAGTCCAAATGACACAGGAGCTGTTGCAAGCATTTGAAGATTGTAAGGAATCGTTGGCAAACTCGACATTATTAGCACATCCCGACCCAGCAGCCGAGCTAAGCATTGCAACGGATGCTTCAAATGTCGCTGTTGGCGCTGTTCTGCAGCAGAAGAGCAAGAATGGCTACTGGGAACCTCTAGGATTTTTCTCTAAAAAACTAACTCCATCAGAAAAGAAGCACAGTCCATTTGACAGAGAACTCCTAGCTATGTATGAAGCAGTTAAATATTTCCGCCATATGATTGAAGCTCGAGATTTTTACATCATAACTGATCATAAACCTCTCACACATGCCTTTGTTAAAACTAGCGAGAATTGCTCGCCTAGGCAATTCAGACATCTCGAGTTTGTGTCACAGTTCACTACAGACGTGAGGTATATTCCTGGAAGTCAGAACGTAGTGGCTGATACCTTGTCTAGGATCGAAGAGGTCACACAAGGTATTGACTATCAGGCCCTTGCACAATCACAGAGCACTGACGAGCAACTGCAACATTTATTGAGAAATGGGTCGTCGCTTAAGTTACAAAAAGTCGTGGTACCAGGGACGTCAACAAAAATATTCTGTGACGTATCAACTGAAACACCGCGTCCATACCTCACACCAGAATTCCGTAGACAAGCTTTCGACTCCCTGCACAACTTAAGTCATCCTGGAAGAACAACTACAGTGCGACTGGTCTCACAGAGGTACGTGTGGCCAGGGATTCGCAAAAACTGTAGGGAGTGGTCTCGCGAATGCCTCAAATGCCAAGGCAGTAAGATAACACGCCACACTTCTGCCCCTACCTCTCCTTTCCTATCTCCTTCATCCAGGTTCGCACACATCCACCTCGACATTGTCGGACCTTTAACAACTTCTAATGATTTCAGGTACTGTCTCACCGTCATCGACAGGTTCACGCGGTGGCCTGAGGCGTACCCAATGGCAAACATCACTGCGGACACGTGTGCAACTGCGCTTGTGTCTGGCTGGATCGCGAGGTTCGGGTGTCCCTTGAAGATAACAACGGACCGAGGGCGCCAGTTCGAATCTCATCTCTTCCAAGCCATCGCGTCAATGGTTGGTGCGCAACACTTCCGCACGACCGCATACCACCCTGCTGCAAATGGAATGGTCGAGCGGCTACACCGCCAGCTCAAGGCAGCTATAATGTGTCACTCCACAACGCATTAGACAGAGGTACTTCCTCTGGTTCTTTTGGGCATCAGAAGTTCATGGAAGGTGGATATCCAGGCGTCACCGGCAGAGCTAGTCTACGGGGAACCACTCCGGTTACCAGGCCAGTTCATTTCACCTACCAGCAATCACGACACTGCTGATGTTACTGATCTCGCGACACGCTTACGAAGTCACATGAGTAAGCTGACTCCAAAACCTGCTTCCTGGCACAGCAAGGGTCCGTTCTACATACCTCGACACCTCGATAGTTCATCACATGTGTTCTTGCGGCAGGATTTCGTCCGAAGACCGCTGGAGCCGCCATATGCAGGACCTTACAGAGTACTAGAACGTCGACCAAAGCACTACAAGCTTGATGTGTGCGGGAAAGAAATGACAGTTAGCATTGACAGACTGAAACCTGCATTCCTCGCTCGAGAAGAAGATGTCACTTCATCGCCACTATCTGCGTCACGGCCCAGAGAATCTGATTCTGAGGCCAACCTGGAGACAGAAAAGAGGACTCGAAGTGGACGACGTGTTCATTTCCCAGATTTTTATCGCCCGCAGTAGCGGTCTCAGCGGGGGAGTACTGTGGCAGCACCAAGATTAAAGAACGCACATACATTGGTCGCATGAAGGGTTGCACTCTAATTAAGCGTATCGGTTGTTTGCCTCGCCGCCTGCGCCCGCGCACTCCCCCGACGTCGCGCGCGCCGCCGATCCGCTATCGCTCGGTCGCGGTCGGCAGTGCCTAGCTAGATCCGACGGCGAATGCACGCTCAATTTTGCTCCCACAAATCCGCTATAATTACGCATGTTTTCCTAATTTCGCGCTTCTGTGCTATCTGTGTCTTTTTCTACTATCTTCTCTTCAATACTTACTGGTTTCACTATCTACCTGTGCTATTTACGACTGTAAAGCTTGTGATCTGTGGAAGTTATTAAACATTTAAAAATCAACGGCTTTTGTCATTCAAATCGCCCACAAATATGTAAAAATCCAATAACACATGATATTATTTTTATATTATAATTATAAATAGATACATCCCTGTCCAGTGGCGATGAAAACATAAGTCACGGAAATGAAACACGTGGCCACGGCAATAAAAGGAAATTGTTTTACAAGGCACGGCGATGATGTTTTTTTCATTCCCGTGTATTTTTTTTCATTACCATAGCAAATTTTGTCCACGGAAACCACGGCAATGAGAGCACGGCGATGAAAATCAAGGGATATAATTCAATTTACTAAAAAACTGGTAATAATTCACAGTAATGAACACTTTACAAATAAACTAAATATATATGGCATTGTATTGAATGCTCAATCGAGATTAAAAACTTATTGAAATAGAAGTTAGACCTATCCACGGCAATGAAAGAAAAAATGTCCAGTACCAAAAAAATCGAATACTTTTAATTATAGCTCGAAAACGCAGGCACGTACACCCGTCGTTCCTTGTCGAGCCTTTCGACGTTACTTATATGCAATGTTTAACGCACAACGGGAGCGACGCAAAACGTTAGAATATGCAATATTCTCAAATATGTTTAGGACATGGCGATGAAAGGTAGTTCTGGGACAAACGGTTTTTTACTAACCATACGTTGTATTGTTTAAATATTTGAATAAATGTATTCCGAGACAATACTTTAACTATTCACGAATCAAATAAAACTAAGTTTTAATATAAATAACGATACATTTTTGATCAATGATGTATTTATTTAATACATCAAGGTGACGTGTGGACAAACACGGCGATGAAAGATTATGTGGTTTAACTTTTTTTTTTGGAAAACCTATTAATTCTATTAATAAAATATTTAGTGCTACAGATAGATTTTTATGTCATCTACCTAAAAAAAAATGTTAGAACATTATAACAATGCTTTTTAGTACCGATTTCATCGATGCCACGCAATTTTTGGGTCCGGGAAATTCACACATAAGCCACGTGGATTACTGCTGAAATTAAAGCTCTTATGGCCCGCAGAGACAGAGCGAAGAATAAACTCAAGGGCAGGCCGTCTGATGTGAACCTCGAATACTATAGGGCTCTGCGCAATCGTTGCAGTCGTCCGTGTAGAGATGCTAAAATACGCTACTTCCACGAATCATTTATCAACCGTAGTTCCTCCGAGGCTTGGAAATTTCTTAAATCCGTTGGTAACGGCAAATCTCCCATACACACCTGTACAGACATGGATCTAAATGAATTAAACCTCTCTCTTTCTCAACCACCTATCCATCTAGATCCAAATGTCAAAACTGTTACTCTCACTGAGCTTCAGAACTTGCCGGCACCAAACTGTCCCTTCTTTTCTTTTAGTCCCGTTTCTGAGGTTGACGTTGAAAAATTGCTTCTTGCAATTACTTCCAATGCTGGCTGTGATAATGTGTGCTCGAGAATGATCCGTCTCATCCTTCCCCACCTACTCCCGATCCTAACTCACATTTTTAATCATTCCTTATATACTTGTAATTTAATAATAATAATTTAAAACTAGCTATTTCTTCTTTTGTCTCCCGCTTGCTATGGAGGGAAGTGGAACATTTTTTCTTACTCCTCCTCTTTACTATTTCTGATTAATTTCGTTGCGGGTTCTAAGGCAGTTAATTGTTCCCCCTGGGACACACCGAACTTAAGTGTTTCGGTGGTTTTCGTTGGTTTCATTGTAGATCCTGGCTTACAGGAGTTGCAATGACGGGCATGTGAGGCGGGCTAGTCCCATTAAAAAAAAAAAAAAACTTGTAATTTCCCATCCGCCTAGAAGCAAGCACATATCTTACCTTTACCCAGGATCCCTAACCCCTCTCTATCATCTTATTTCAGACATATTTCCATTCTCCCTTACCTCTCCAAGGTTCTCGAGCATATCGTTCACAGGCAGATCACCGGTTTTTTAACGTCAAATTCTCTCATTTCTTCTTTCCAATCTGGTTTCCGTTCTGGTCATAGTAACGTCACTTCCTTGTTGAAGGTGACAGATGACATCCGCTGAGCAATGGAGAAAAAGATGATGATGGTCCTTGTCCTGCTTCCCTGTGTTGCTGTCCCTAAATTACTCTTCTACATCCCTAGCATGGTTAGATTCTTACCTTCGGGGTCGCTCGCAGTGTGTTCGCCTTGAAGAGTCTTACTCTGACTGGTGCGAACTCACGGCGGGTGTTCCCCAGGGTGGCTTTCTCCTCTTCTCTTCTCTATTTTCATCAACTCTGTAACTAGAGTAATTTCTTCCCACTTCCAGATCGGTACCTACGAGCCGACTCCCATCACCACCCCTCACACCTATCTTCGGTGCCTCGTACGCTGCTGAACCGAGCACTCGCTCTCTGCGACCATGAATACGTCAATGCGGAACTGAGGCATGTACGTGACGTATTAGAGCGCAACGGATATCAGTGGCGCAAGTGTAGACGTCTCCTGGGATTTGCGGGCGAAGCTCGCAAGCGTCCGGCGGAGGCTGAGCGGACTCCTGCGTACTTACCATACGTGCAGGGTGTCACAGACAAGATAGGTCGCTTGTTACGCCGGAGATATAGCATCAAGACGATCTATCGGCCACCCGGACAACTGCGACAGATGATCCGCTCTCCCAAGGACAAGGATCCTTTAGGCTTCCCGGGACTATACAAAATACCGTGCGACTGCGGCCTGAGCTACATTGGGGAAACCCGGCGTAATGTAGCAACCAGACTTGGCGAACATATACGCAGCATGAAGAACATGGACACCGACAAGTCGGCAGTGGCAGAACATGTGTGTAATGCGGGGACGGCACACTACATACGTTTCGACAAAGCCTCCGTACTAGCGAAGGAGAAATACTTCGTGCCGCGAAAAGTACGTGAGGCTATAGAAATCAGCCGTCACCCGAATTTCAATAGAGATCGTGGATGGACTCTGCCACCAGCGTGGAAACCAGCACTGAATGCTGCGTTATGTCATACGAAGCCAAGCCTGGAAAGCGACGCGGTCAGCATAGTATGCACTGACTCAGCCAGTACGGGAGCACGGACGATGCCAATGACGACAGCAGACCCCCCACCCGCGCCACCGGCGTCGCCGGCCCCACCGCCGCTCACGGCGCGGGCGCGACGCTACGCAGCGAGATGCGCGGCCGCTGACGTCAGTTCGACTCGCGATCCCGCCGCGTCTGCTCATGATTAAGGACTCCGGTTGGGTCCGAAACTAGTCTGGCTACCCCGATAAATACGCGTGAGTAAACCGTTACATCATTTAATACTTGAAGAGTGACGTTGTGCTTGTTATGCACCTTTATAATTTTGTATGGGCCCTTCCAAATGGGCGATAATGCTTTACGCAACCTATGATGGTGTTTTAGATACACCATATTATCTCCGTTCTTATAAGTAACTAGCTGTTGCCCGCGACTTCGTCCCCGTGGGTAGAAGAATAAGTTATGATTTACATATACCTGCCCTGTTTTTTTTTTCACATTTTCCATTGTATCTTCGCTCTTATTAGTCGCAGCGTGATGGTTTATAGCCTAAAGCCTTCCTCGTTGAATGGTCCATTCAACACAAAAAGATTTTTTCAATTTGGCCCAGTAGTTCCTGAGATTCCAAACAAACAAACAAACTCTTCAGCTTTATACATTAGTATAGAAGTATAGATTTCGCGAGAATGAGCATCATAATATTGTTTAGATTTTTCCTTACTACTTATGATATTTTCTATAGCCTTTTCGCGACTGAAACGCATCCTATATTGCAAGGCGCGGATATATTCATTACTAGCTTTTGCCCGCGACTTCGTTCGCGTGTAATAGCGACTTTCGGCAGAAAAGATAGCTGTGTCCGCGAATCTGTTAGCGTGTGACTCCTTCTGTTATTAAGTTAATGTATTGGTAATATTGTTTAGATCACATTTACATGAGGCTTAAACTATATTGGAAGCTGTTGCGTCCGGCACGTGAACATAAAGATTTCTAGAACCGGGAAAGAGCAACGTATAACTGACCATGCGAGAAACAACTGACACCGAGATCTACTCCGGCAACACGAAAAGTCTGCCCTTGATCTTTATTAGTTGTCATTGCATAACACACCGATACCGAGAATTGCGTTCTTTTAAATTGGAACGGAAAATTATTTGGTAAAATGGGTATTCTGGGGATAAAGACGGTTCCTCCTGCACCGCAACCTGTTACAATTTGAGCGTCGATTATATTTTGTTGCAACTCGGTTACTTTCAGTCGAGTTCCATTGCAAAGTTGTGGTGGTCTTAAATTTCGGAGTAGAATAATCGGAATGCCAATTTTTAAACAAATTTCATGAGAAGGAAGTCCGGGCATAATTAAAGAATTTAAGAATTCTATCGGGTAGGTAATTAGTGGCTTCTTGTTCATCGACCATTCTATTTATTGATCTATAAACTTTGCTTTCCCCTTGTATATTTGACAGTATTTTGTTATTAATCTCAAATGCCTGATCATTGCGAGGAGTTAAAATGGATCTTTCGCTGAGCCAAGTATTGTCCCTATTTAATATATTTGTCACCGTAAACCGACGATATCAGATGTGTTTGAGATTGAACTATACAACATAATTCAGGCGTCAAAATAAGTTTTCCTTGGTGTAGTTTAGGTAGGTACCTTCACCAATCTTTAATAATGTATTAGAAAATTGACTATTATCTGGATTATCTCCAGTTCTCACTCGCATGTTTATAGTTAAATGCATCGATTGTATATCACGCCACAAATAAGAGCTTTTCAGGCAAGCCCTAACCTCATCAGCTCGGGTTCCCCGTAGTATTACCGGTAAGGTTTGTCGGAAATCACCACAAAATGATACCGCCCATTGGTCGATCATTTTGTTTTATATCCCTTAAAGTTCTGTCTACCGCTTCTACTCCTTTTCGATGGGCCATCGTACACTCATCCCATATGATTAAATTACACTCGCGCAATACCTTAGCTTTGTCGCTATTGCTTGAAATACTACAGGTTGGACTTTCCGTGCGATCTAAATCAATTGGTATTTTAAACATAGTGTGAGCAGTTTTACCTCCAGGTAGCAATGTTGCAGCTATCCCTAATGAAGCCACGGCAAGAGCAATTTTACCCTGGTTTTGAACGGAAGCTAATATTAATTTAGTAACCATATTGTCCCCAAATTATTTTGAACACTCTCGCACATGCGATCATAGACTGAACGTTGTTCTGCAGTCATCATTGGGACACCGCTTTCTAATGTCGTCAGCAGTTCGATTGGGTTGTAACCAATCTCTGCGGAATATTCCCTTTTAGTAACGTCTCCGACTGAGGTTGGTGTTGGCAATTTTGGCAAACCATATTCACATAGTAATTTACCGCCTACTGCTGTTAAGGTATCCTGAAGAGCCAATAAACACTGATTTATAGCAAGATCACGGACGTTATCATTAGTTGTGCCTTCATCATTGTGAGATATATTCCTAAGAAAGTCTTCTGCAAGTTTTTCTTTATATTTTTCCCATAATTGTATAGCATCTGACAAATTACAAAATGTTAGTAATGTTACAAATAAATGGATAATCGTCGTGGATTATCACTAATACAGGATTCTGCTAAAGCGTCATCCCAATGCTGATCATATTCAAGCAAATGACGCGCTTTTCAAGCTGCATGATAAGTTGGATAAACAACATCGTCTCCTTTTCTCAAATCTATAAATGAGGTTGGTCCTCGCACTGTGTGTAATAATAATCGCAAATACAAACACTCAACGTTGTTAGGATGAACGGTATACACTCTACCAAGAACATGTTCTTTGAAAATACCTGACTCGCCACCTACAGGCCTGCCACGGCGTCTCCGATTAAAGACACCTCGTTGCTTATTGTAGGTATAATACGATGGAACTTCCTCATACAAAAGAGATTTTGCAAAATCATCAGTTTGGCAAAGTCGAAAGAATGCTAATAAAGTTGTTTGTGTAGGGTTCTCTAATCGTTCTGTAACATTTTCGGCGTTGAAATATATACGTTGACCGCCTTCAAGATGAACATCTAGATGAGTCACAGGTGGATATCTTTCGTGAATGTTGAAACTTAAGATCCGCCGCACAGCTTCTGAAGAACTAATATATCTGCCTGACTGAAATCTAGTAATTTCATTATGTTCATTTCTCAACGCAAATGTAGCGTGGTCACTGCCCTTATTAATGTACTTACAAATATATTTTATTGACTCTACACTATTACACATTTCAACATTTATGTGAGTTTGAAATGTTCTAGACAACACAGGCGAATACGGAACGCCCCACCTATTATCTAAAGTTACCTGTTGTCTAGACACTCGTTTTTCAACAGTAAAACCACCATTGTCTCTTCAACGACGACGATATAATGGGTATCCATCATGTCCTGTTACAGTTTCATCCACTAAGCATTTTGGATATCTTTTAGTGCAACGACCGTCTTGTATGCAAGTAGGATTCCCGTTAAATGCATCACATGGACCATGTATCATATGGGTTTTAACAATGTCGTATAGCACGCGATCTGCAATCGGACTTGGAATTTCAGCACTGATTAAACTGTCTACATCATTAGGCCGAACCTCATCTTTTAACCATAGCATGATATGTGCGTGAGGTAAGCCGCGTTTTTGCCATTCAACACTATACATATAACACAATACTTCTCCAAAAATGTTATCTTTGGTAAGTAGATCTATCATTAATTTTAATTTTAAATGAAAAACTCTTGCGATGATATCATGGCGGTCATGCGGTGCTTGACCCTCAAGAAGCTCCCGAGTGATTTCATCCCACTTAGGATTGGTAGTTACTGTAATAAATAATTCGGGACGTCCATATTTTCTTACGTAACAAAAAGCATCTTGAGTACGTTCGTGCATGTACCGTGGACCATCAGCATTTATAACAATTTTATAATTGCTATCATCATATCGAGGACGAGCTTCTAGTGCCGATTTAAAACTGCATACATATGAATTAACCTGATGCAACATGTCTTGAAGTTGTGAAATTAGTTCAGTATTTAAATTCGGGAAATATTGATTTCTTATATTCGACTGTTCGTTGTAGTCGGATACGAAATATATTCGAAGAAACTTAGGTTGGTCTTCAGGCAAAAGGGATCCTATCAAATGGTAAACATGACCTTGTACCTCAAAAGTAGGCATGAAAGGACCTTTTGAGATTTGTTGAGCACCAAAGGATGTCATTTGAAACGCACTATTATAAGTGCGAATATTGTCTAAGAACTGTTTAGATTGCACATGTTCCCCTAAAAGTAGTGATTTCAATGGTTCCGGCGGGTCTGCGAAAGAAGGCAAATTTATTTTGCCTCCAGAACAACAGAAACCAGCCGACTCCTTACTCCACTTTGAAGCATTACAAAAAACACATACTATTGCCCATTAAAGAAGATGATCTGTAATCAATTGCGAGGTTATAAGCAAACCCACTTTTATATTTGTCGGACCACGCCACCGAAATTCTAGATTGATCATCTATGTGTAAATCTAAGTTATTAAGACTATGTCGAAATATTCTGTCTGAGGTAAGACGGGCCTCTCGCTGTTCGTCCGTTTCAAGGGACCGAATATTTTCGATTCTTAATCTTTCATTAGAGAAACTTATTAATCGATCTTGTCTCAAAGAATTGTAATGTTCACGTACCGACTCTATTCGTTGTACATGCTCATGTGCATCTTCAAGAGATCGAATAATATTATGGTGCACCCTATCATTTGTCAATTCTCGAGATAAAATATGATGTTCGCGATCAGTTGTAAGCCGTAGTTCCCTTTCAGTGAAGGTTTCTGACTCACGAGACAATGTATGACGTTCTCGGTCAGCTGTGAGCCGTAGTTCTCGTTGTGAAGCAGTTTCAGCTTCTCGGGATAACACATGTTGTTCTCGGTCAATAGTAAGCCTAAGTTCTCGTTGAGAAAAGCTTTGAGACGCACGTGATGTATCTCGTCTCGCTCTGTCAGCTGCTAATCGCATCTCTCTCTCTGGAGAGCTTGCATTGGCTCGAGAAGTTGAGGCACTAACTCTCATAGAGTTTAATCGATGTGCTTTTTCCTCTGCTGATTCTTGAGAACGCGCATTTCTCATCCTCTTAGCATCTCTCGAATTGCGAGATAAAGATGGTCGTTTTTTAGGTGGCATTTTGTATTTTTAATTAACGGTACCTATATTAAATATAGCTGTTGCCCGCGACTTCGTCCCCGTGGGTAGAAGATATAAGTTATGATTCATACCTGCCCTGTTTTTTTTACATTTTCCATTGTATTTTCGCTCCTATTAGTCGCAGCGTGATGGTTTATAGCCTAAAGCCTTCCTTGATGAATGGTCTATTCAACACAAAAATATTTTTTCAATTTGGACCAGTAGTTCCTGAGATTAGTGCGTTCAAACAAACAAACAAACTCTTCAGCTTTATATATTAGTATAGAGTATAGATAACAGCTATTATGAAAAGTAGTTTCATAATTAATACATCTTATGCAATAAATTAATAGCAGTGTTATTAGATTTCGAATTTATGAGAAGGATATGCTATAATAAAAATGTCGTTGTAAATTTAAAATGGTTGACCGTCATGACACGGCCAAGGTTAACCGATCCAAAGGTCAATGCAATTTGTAAAATCGGTAAAACACAATATTTAAAACTATAGGTTAATTATATTTTAGAACACAAGAGATAACAGTTTAAATATCTACTAAAGATTTGCAACACTATGATGGTGAAAGTATTAAAAGCAATGAATCGTAGCACAATAATAATTTTAGCAAGTCATGCCTTACTTAGATCTAACGATTACTTATAAACGTTTTACAACACTCACCCGATATGGGGTTCACTGAATTTAATTTGTTTAATTAGTCTGCAGATATATTTAAAGTTTTATACTTTAAGTGGCCGGTATTAGGGCCTCACTTTAGAAAACTAGAACTCGAGAGTACGCGGTCAGCTGTCCGCGGTAGGTCGTTAATAATCCCACAGAGTACATTCTGATATTCTGTACCTCTACCATGAGTTTTGAGCGACCGGGCTCGCTAGCGTCTGCGTAAAAAATATCTATGACAAAATGTACAGCGCGCCTAGCGGTCACTTGACAAACTAAAATCGGTAGTATGAGTTGACAAATAAAACCTATCGAAACATTCAAAACGTCTTCGACAGCGAGTAGCGAGCGCGTAACGTTTTGCGGTGGTTTCTCTAAGAAAACGGTACCATGAGTCACAAATTTGACAGATGGTATCGACAAATACCATTACGATTGTAGTTAAGTAACTCACTTGCTAAACAAGGTGTGAAACGGTATTCGGTTTATAGTAATTGTTTAGTTTTGAGTATTTCTTGTGAGAATCATGTCGGCAAGAGAGTATTTAAAATCAAGTTGCACTAGTTAAAAGTCAATTTACATTGAATACACGCTGTCACTTTTTTACAATGAAACAAACACACATAAATTCATTATTAAGGAAACGCTGGAAATAAGTCAGCGTTCACAGAGGGCTCCACCCCAACTAATAGTTCATTAAGTAATATTACATTATATTAAAATATACTGAATATTTTATGCTCTATGAAGTTTAAAATTATTAGGATTATTCAAACACTAGCTGTAGCCCAGGACTCCGTCCACGTGGACTTCAGTTTATAGCGTTCGGTGGTCCCCGTTTCCATTAGGCTATCTCTTAAATTCAATAAAATCGGTTCAGTAGGATTGGCGTGAAAGCGAGACAGACAGACAGAGAAATTTTCGCATTCATAATATTAGTTTCAATAGATGCACAGTTTATCGGTATATGAAACAATCCAACAAAACTATCGCGATCAATCGCAAGACATAGGTACTCCCCAAAGTTGCGCCACATAACCATTCCTAGGTACCCACGACACCGCTTTCAATTTAATAATGAAAAATTACTAAAACCCAAAAGAGCAGGAAGAAAAGTGTCCATCTATTTGTGATATCAAAAGAGTTCGTATATCTACATCAACCGCATAATTAAAAAAAAAAAACACTTTGCGAAACTTCAACGGCAAAGATGGCGACTTGAGCGGTTTGTTTTTTGCCATCGGAAATTAACGAAATTCTCCATAATCCGAAATCTGCGGATATATGTTGTCGACTCAAAATCAATATTTTTTTATGTTTTGTTATTCATATAAGGTTTCGATCGAGTTTACCGTAGTCCTGCATGAAATTATTAATGTAGATTTGAAGCTTTTTCGGAAATATATATCTTACTCTGTCTTTTAAGCAACGTTAGAAAGAAACAACTACATTAGACGTGAAGTTAGGCACGTTCGACAACATGACAAGTATGACAACACGAATACTACAATAACAATCGAGCTCTCGATAGCGAGCGCGTCAAGGTTTTTTAAACTCATGGTATGAGTCCAATCGAAAACTATTCGATCCGCGTTTATACGCTATCGACTGTAGTAAAGTCATTGACGTTTTCGATGGCAACTCATGGTAGAGGTACTGATATACTGTAATAGAGATCAATCTTCGGCATTAAAATGGGTAACCACCTACGCTTAGATGCTAGCGCCATCTGTTATCAGGAGTTGGAATCATTACTCATTATGTCTATAACTATAGCTATACCTATACACATATAAATAGAGGCTATGCGTACGTACGTACAGGTACTATTATTAAAATTTTATGGATGGAACGGCTATGCTGTAGGACATTAAGGATTTAGAAATGAAACATTTCATTAAGTAACTCAAACTCATAGCATTTATTTCAAATAAACCAATTACAGGCACTTTTGAATTATCAGGGCGTAGGTTAGTAAAATTTAGATCATTGTAGACGGTTCCCCTGGAGAAAAACGTGCAAGGAACAGAGAGGACACTCAAAAATATATGTATTACATATCAATTACCTTTGAGTAGAAAATAAACCAAAACCGGACTCATCAGGAGAGCAGAAAAACGTTTATTTTTACTTTAAGATTCATGACTTTGTTTTTAAATTTTAAAAATATAATCTATGAGAAAGGTTCTTACAATTTGCAAATGAAAAAGGTTAAATCATCAAAACCTTCCTATCTTCTTCAGTTTTAAAGTTATCTTGGATTTACGTCCAAGAAAAAATCAACTCTTGGTTGATAAATCCCATGAATGTACTTTATCAAAAACCGTATGGTTCGTATATCAATTTTTAGTAAGCTTATGGTCACATTTACTGTAGTAAAAACACATATATGTATTTGTTTTGATTTAAAACCATTAGAACCATAGATCGATTGAATTTTGGTTAGACGTAGAAACTCAATTATTCATGTTTAAGTTGCTATAAATATTTTTCAATTTCAATTTTAACTTGTTAAGTATATTGCACCATTATTGAAGTAATAGTAAATGTTGATTAGAAAGTATTAGAATGCTTAAATTTTGATTTCCTATTTTAGGTAGATTTATTTTATTGGGTATCGTAAATAATAATTGAGTTTCTACGTCTAACCAAAATTCAATCGATCTATGATTCTAATGGTTTTAAATCAAAACAAATACATATATGTGTTTTTACAACAGTAAATGTGACCATAAGCTTACTAAAAATGGATATACGAACCATACGGTTTTTGATAAAGTACATTCATGGGATTTATCAACCAAGAGTTGATTTTTTCTTGGACGTAAATCCAAGATAACTTTAAAACTGAAGAAGATAGGAAGGTTTTGATGATTTAACCTTTTTCATTTGCAAATTGTAAGAACCTTTCTCATAGATTATATTTTTACAACTTAAAAACAAAGTCATGAATCTTAAAGTAAAAATAAACGTTTTTCTACTCTTCTAAAAAGTAGGGTTTTGGTTTATACGACCTTTCTACCCAAAGGTCTCGATATATTTTACAATATACTTATGTTATTTGTGTCTTTTATAGCACTTATTTAATTTTTTTGCTTTAATTTGCAGATTGTCCTCATCATCATCAACTTCTCTTCTCCCAGCTAAAATTTTGTTGATATTTTTGCAATAATTAAAAATCATGCAACGAATCACAATGTTAATCAAATAATCAATTAATCTTGTCCTGTGTATGTTGCATTTTATAAATTGAAAATCAACAAATGTCAATATAACGGTTTTAATCATTTCTTTTAAATATTTTTTTCAATATTTTCTTTAATTATTTCATTGATTATGTCTTGCATATTTGAAATCAATTCTACCAAGTCTTTGCTGGGAGTGCAAAGCCAACGTCGACCTGCATATTCCCTATATTTAATATATTCTATTTCATTTACTGATGAGAAATCATTATTGCAATCAGTGTAAGATTTTAAAACTTTGATTTAATTTTTTTTAAGAAATATCCACTCATATATTGTATTGGTGAAATAATTCGGGGATCCCTTTCTTTTACCTCTAGGGGGGTAAAATTAAAATCAAAGATTTTAGAAAAATCGAATGAGGTACAGGTCGATGTTGCTTTCGCATTTTCGTTGATGATTGAAAGAAAACCCAGACATTCGTTGCAAATATTATGTATTCTTCTACAATTTCACACGCACCCTCCAGTCTCAACAGACACGAGGCCGACTTCGACGATGACTCCCACCAAAAATGCCCCGCCAAAACTAGTTTTTTTTATCAAACGTCAAATCAAAACGTATATCCGGTTCTGTGTTGCCAGTTAATTAAACAATATTGCGTATATAAATTATCTTATGCTAACATTCGGCTAATCCTGACGTCAAACGCGGCCTCGCGTTTAACAAACAAAACCAAAAGAGATAGAGAAAAAAAAGGTTAGTGAAACAATTAACAGGACCAGGAATTAATCGTTAAAATTATTATACACATCACTTAATAACGACTACAGGCACTCTCACCGGTAGCGACTCACTCTTAAATCTAACATCGACTACAGGCACTCTCACCGGTAGCGACTCACTCTTAAATCTAACATCGACTACAGGCACTCTCACCGGTAGCGACTCACTCTTAAATCTAACATCGACTACAGGCACTCTCACCGGTAGCGACTCACTCTTAAATCTAACATCGACTACAGGCACTCTCACCGGTAGCGACTCACTCTTAAATCTAACATCGACTACAGGCACTCTCACCGGTAGCGACTCACTCTTAAATCTAACATCGACTACAGGCACTCTCACCGGTAGCGACTCACTCTTAAATCTAACATCGACTACAGGCACTCTCACCGGTAGCGACTCACTCTTAAATCTAACATCGACTACAGGCACTCTCACCGGTAGCGACTCACTCTTAAATCTAACATCGACTACAGGCATTCTCACCGGTAGCGACTCACTCTTATCTCGTATCATCAAATATAAGCGCTTTCACTTGTAGATTCACTCATTACTAATTATCATTTTTCATACAACATTTACTTTCAGGTTATTATTACAATATCTATAAGTCTAATTCTGGCTAAAATCACTATCATAATATCTATCGATTTATACTTCACACAATACATAATAATAAATTAATTAGGTTCTTTAAACTTCGAAACTTAACTTTTCCCTTTACAATGATTTCTCGACAGACTTATTTACTTCATACTGGTTTCATTTTTATGTAACTCATATTTATACTTATACTGTTTCGATCTAACTACAAAAGTAGATATAATAATTTTGTTAACAAATACTAATCTGTCATGCATTTCACACTCATTTACTTCTTTCCATAATACATTATTAGACATCATCATCTCATTATATTCATTCACGTAATAATAATAATTAAGAATGGGTCTGACAGTTCTACTACACATATTCATTACAATACTGATTTACTCTGAATCACTCGAGATCACATCATTATTAAATACGAGCCAAGGATGTATCTTGTCAACCGCATACACTGACCGGTAAGGCTTACTACCTTCTTTTCTGGTGATAGGAGTATCTTCTACTTCGTAGCGATCATTACCAATTACTTTTGAAATCCTAAACGGCCCTACGAATTTAGGTAATAATTTACGACTGTGCCCGGATTCCGTACGAATTTCTTTTTCGATACGAACTAAATCACCTATTTTATATTGAGCTGGTGGTTTATGTGAACTATCAAAACGTTCTTTCTGTTTTTGTTGATTTCTTTGAATCAACAGTTCCGCGTCCGTTCTTATTTTATCACGGTCTAACTGGACATGAGATTCCGACACAACCGAATTCATAATACCATCTGAAACACCAGTCGTTTGAACACCAAACAACATTTCTGATGGCGTGCAGCCAATAGCTTTATTTATAGTATTATTAAGTGACCATTGTATTTGAGGTAAACGTAAATCCCATTCATTTTCAGGTTTATCGTGATTAGCAGCTGTAAGGGCATCAACTATAGTACGGTTATACCTCTCAACTTGCCCATTGGCCCTGGGAGAGGCGACCGCATTTAAAATATGCTTAATTCCCTTTTTATTGATGAAGTCGGAAAACTCTTTACTGGTGAAACAAGTACCACGGTCAGATATAACTCGACGAGGCACTCCGAATAATGAAAAGTAATCCTCAAATATTTGTATTGTTATACTGGTTTTGACACTTTTTACTGGCTTTACAAATATGAATTTAGTAAACGCGTCTATTATAACCAAAATATGGCAATTTTTCTTTTTACTAATCGGAAAAGGACCACAATGGTCTACATGAAGTGTATCAAATGGTTTATTAATCTTAGGAATAGGATGGAGCTCACCTTGTTTTGCTCCAGCGGGTACTTTATTATGAGCACAGTTTAAACATGAGTTACAATACTTTTTTAATGAAACGCCTCATTTTTTTAAACCAATAGGCTTGACTCACTTTATTGTAAGTTTTGTCAAAGCCGAAGTGTCCAGCATCGTCGTGATTCATACGAACTATTTGCCATCGTACTGCTTTTGGAACTACCCACTTTAGATTAGTGCTTTCATTGTCCGTCGTTACTCGATATAAACGGTCATTTTTAACGGTATAGTTCTTATGAATCTCAACGATGTCTTTGGTATTTGAATCCTTTAGAATACTAATGATTCTTTGTATTTCAGAGTCTTGTTCCTGCGCTGTACGCAACCAAGCATCATCATCGATTGCTAAAATGTCAACTACGTCAACAACTTGTTGAGTTACGTCAGTATTGCTCGGATTACGTGACAGTGCATCAACATGACTCATTTTAGTGCCGTCTCTATGCTCTACAATAAAATCATATTCCTGCATCAAAATATACCAACGCGCTACCCTCGGTATTAGGTCCCTCTTTGTCATTGTGCTGCGTATAGCCGCACAATCCGTGATTACTTTGAAGGATTTACCTAATATGTAGACTCGAAATCTGCTGAGAGCGCAGACCACCGCCAAGGTCTCGAGCTCATATGAATGTAATTTGCTCTCGTCAGACGTCGTTTGTCGACTGTAATAGCATATAGGGTGTGGACGTTCAGTATTTACGCGTTGTATTAAGATTGCACCTATCCCTATTTTGCTAGCATCAGTGTGGATTTCAAATTCACCTCGGGGGTCGTACAACGCTAGCACAGGTCGTGTGGTAAGTCTAGCCTTTAATTCTTTGAACGCATTAACTTGAGCTTCGTCAAAATGCCACGAAGCATTTTTCTTGGTCAAAATTGTCAAAGGTTTGGCTATCACCGAATAATTTTGGATAAACCGACGAAAATAACTAGTAAGACCGACATATTGGCGAACTTCATGAACGTTTTTAGGTTCGGGAAAATCCATAACTGCTTGAACTTTAGCAACACCAGGCCGAATTCCATCGGAGCTTATTTCATAGCCCAGATAATTTATACGAGTTTGAAAGAAGTCACATTTTTTTAGATTTAGTGTAAGTTTAGCAGATCTTAACAGCTGAAAAACTTTTTCTAATTTCTCCAAGCCTTCTTCAAACGTTTTCGACATCACTAAAAGATCATCCATATATGCTAAGGCCAAATTTTGCCTACCTTTAAGCATAGTATTAATTGTTCGCTGAAATACACTAGGAGCGTTAGCTAGACCGAATGGCATTCTTTCAAACTCATACAAACCATCGGGTGTTACAAAGGCAGTAAAACGCTTACTGTTTTCACTCATCGGCACTTGGTAGTACCCCGAAAAAAGGTCTAGACTTGTAAAGTATTTGTTACCGCCTAATCTGTCTAACTGATCTTCTATACGTGGCATGGGGTATTTGTCTTTCATTGTTTTTCTGTTTAGAGACCTATAATCAATGCATAACCGCTTTTCACCATTTTTCTTGCCTACTAAAATCACGGGGCTTGAATAATCAGATGTACTTTCTCGAATTATGCCATTAGTTAATAAATCATTAATAATTTTGTTAAGATGTTCGCGCTCACTATGAGATATCCTGTAGGGATTATAAACTACTGGTTTATCATCCGTTAATGTAATATCCATCTGTGTTATATTAGTTTTGCCTAATTCTGTCATATTCATAGCGAAGCAATCCCTATATTTTGTTAATAAAGCATATAATTGGTCTTTTTGTTGTTCCGATATCTCAGTACTAATTTTTACATCCATTAATGGTAACGGTTCATAGTTTTTAGCTTCATCTATTATGCCTATATATTCATTATAATATGTCTCGTTAAATTTGTGACCCCTAACTAGTAAAGAACCTTTATTAATTATTAATTTGTTAGAAGATAAATTTGTCAACATTATATAACCCCGTCCTAACTGGAAGCTAAACAGCCCTGGCATTACTATATATTCATTATTTGGAATAACTCGAAGACTAATCTGCACATACAATCCGCCAGTATATTTATCATTAGCGATCACATTAACTGGCATAGTCATTTTAGGTAATACGATTTCGTCCTTGTCTGCACAGAGTGTAACCTTCGAGTCATTATCACTTAAATCAGGTGTAGTTATGAACAGCAATTCGCTTTCCGTTTTTAAAAGTATAACGTTTGGTTTTTCCGTAAATGACTGTCCTACTAGAATTGCTGTTCGTAAGTACTGATCACTAACAACAAGAACTTCTGTCTCAGCTTTAACCGTACCAATACCTAACATAACTGTTATCCTACCTAATGGTTCTACTGCAGAATTACCAAACCCCTGTAGGGTCGGTAAGTTCTTGGTATCCCATTCATTGCATATAAGTTCAGCACTGGATCTACGCATTAGAGTACATTTACTACCTAAATCAATATATCCTCTTAAAGTTATATCGTTCACTGTAATATCTTTGTAATATTTCTCATTATCAGTATCATTATTAGTAATACACATAACAGCCTTGTTTTGTTCCCTGTCACTACTAACTTTAGTCGATTCGTCATTAGTGTTGTTCCTTTTACGACAATCTTTGGTATCGTGTCCTAATTTAAAGCAAAAGTTACATCTTTTAATAGGTTTGTTACATCTTAAACTTATATGTCCCGGTTCATTACAATTAAAGCAACGTAAAGTATCTGTGCTACTATTTTTAGTTTGTTCATTATTAGGGATATTAGACTGTCTAGACTGCGTATTAGTACGAATACGTGAACGGTTAGTAAACGAATTATTTTCATTTTGTGACACTGTGCGCAAATAATTAAGGACCTGTTCAGGTTCGTTAAACATGCAAGCTCCGGCTCCCATCCGTACAAACTTATCGTCAATACCATGTATGAGACAACCAACAGCCTTGGTTCCGGTTATTTCGCATTTATTTATAAGCGCCATTTTATCATAATAATAATGTTCTAGAGATTGCCCAAACCTACAACGGAACCTTAACATTGTCGACAGTAAGTCTCCGTAATTTTCGTTAGAAGGAAAAGCTAGCTTTAATTTTTGAATCCACTCATCCCAAGTGTACAAAACTGAAGGCAGCCCCTTGTACCACTTCTTGGCTAAACCGCTCAATTTAGGAAGTGCATAATGACATATTTGTCGATCATTCCAAGAATAAATTTGAGCGCATTCATTGACCTTATTAATCCAATTTTCTATCGTCTGACTATTATCGCTAGGGTCGAACTCGGGTACCACACTAAATGCTACAGGAAAATTATTTTGAGCCCAGAAATTAGGAAATGACAAAGGCACAGATGAACTACTTGCGTTATTCACTTGAGGGATATCAAATGTCGTGTTATTGGTACTAGGTAAATCGGTATTCGATTGATTATTTATAATTACGGGAGTGTTAGACATGTCTAATTGTACAGCCGAGGTAATTGGCGGCGTTTTGGTTCCTTCACGATTAGAATTAATTTCAGAATATTTTTGGCCCCTACGATCGGAACGCGTTTCTTTTCTACTCCGCCTTTTACTACGTTTGTGACCATGACGTCGTCTTTTCCGTTGTCGAGATCTACGAGTATTAGTCTCACTACTACAAGACGAATCAGAATAAGAAGTACTAGTATCGCGTGAGTTGCGTCGCTTTCGCTTAGAATTACCCATTACTTTATCTAAAGTGATTCAAAGTACAAAAGTATCTACTATTTTAAAAAAAAATAACCAAAATGATCAACGATAAATACAATAACAAAGTCAAATATATTCGTACGGTTTCACTTTTAAATCATCAAAATTAACTATTTAAATTGTGACGGTTTCAATAAACAAAATTATCAACGATAAATAAAATAACAACGTCAAATATACTCATACGATTTCACTTTCAAATCAACAAAATTAACTATTTAAATTGTAACGGTTTCAAATTGAAAATAATTTTCACCAACACAACGTAAACAAACACTGTTAATGTATCACTTTTAGTTGTTAGATATTCACAACATTATCACCACTTTCCTATTTAGTTGTAATGTACGTAGACTTGCACAATATTAATCAATAGTCTCGTGATTAAATTTGGAATTTCGTCACGTAGATTCCGCGAGAATAACAGCATGTGATGTAGATATTGTAGGTAGTTTATAATGACATTAAGCTCTGACCTTAATCATCCACTGTTCAGGAACCTTCAGGAGACCGCTGCATGAGGCACGTGGAGATCACTATCCCACTTCTGACTTGAAAGAAAACCCAGACATTCGTTGCAAATATTATGTATTCTTCTACAATTTCACACGCACCCTCCAGTCTCAACAGACACGAGGCCGACTTCGACGATGACTCCCACCAAAAATGCCCCGCCAAAACTAGTTTTTTTTATCAAACGTCAAATCAAAACGTATATCCGGTTCTGTGTTGCCAGTTAATTAAACAATATTGCGTATATAAATTATCTTATGCTAACATGATGAAAGAGTGCAATGCATCAGTCTCCTTCGCAATTACCGCGGGTGTGAACACTGCTTAAATTATTTATTAAAAGTGTGGCAAAAGCGGATTCGAATTGATCACAGGTTGGGTTAGTGTTGCGACACCCATGACTTCGCACCGCGCCAAAGAAATTTTCTAAGGGGTCCTGATTAAGGTACTGCAACCATAGTGATGGCACGTTATAATTATCTTTTACTTTTTTTAATAAAGTTTGAATTCCTTTCAGTGTCTACACCCAATTGGTAACAGAGGGAACCGTTTCTGTTTTACCAGATGGTGTTATAAATTTTATAGAATTAAACATTTGTATGCCCTCAATCCACGTTTTTTGGTGGACAGAGTATGGTGTTGCTGGGCCAAGTAGGGGTTTAGCATATTTATTTTTCATTTTACTGCCATTCACAGAGTCAAATATGTCGTCCATGAAAAACAGCAGGTCCGCAGTTTGTTTGCACTCTGCCGGAAGGATGTTCGTATCTGAAACAGACAGAAAAAAAAACAATTAAATGACAATACTCAATAAAAAAAAAGAAATAATTTTGCATAGAAAATCTAAATAACTTTTGAGAATTAATAAATGCGGACAACATCACATACATTGTTCTGAACCCAAAGTAAGTTGCTAAAGCACTTGTGTTATGGAATTCAGATACAACGAAGGTACCACAAACACCCAGACTCGAGACAATGTACAAATGTGAATTTTTACATTGACCCGACCGGGGATCGAACCCGGGACCTCAGAGCTAGCGAAACCTTCAAACCGGTGCGTACGCCACTCGACCACGGAGGTCGTCAAATCGTCAAATTCTAAATGAATATTTATTGACATAGTGTTCATATTGTATAAATAAATACTAAATACATATTTCGACAGCGAAATTAATCAAAATAATTATTCTCTATTGAATAATTTAAACTGAATGAGTATTGTAGGGGAAAACTTCTGAAAGTTACAAATTATAAGTCAACCATGCTAAGTCAACTTCCTTAATTGTTCTTTGTTCTACTCTTAGATAAAAAAAATGTTCTAATATAAAGTAAGCCAAGCATTACCTGCTAGATATCCCATATTAGATGCTACAGTACGGCTGAATATTTGCGAGGCAAATTTCACCTTCATTTTATTAATTTTGTCTGGATTCACATGATTTTCCGTTAATTTTGGGATTAATCTAACGCCTTTGTAACCAGGGTTTTCGTCATACAATAATTTTATGTGAGACCATTTTGCTGTTTTTGTAACACCTTGTGTGGTGTATACCATGTTTTTGGTGAGATTATTTCTAATTCCTTTAAGAAGGTGTGGCGGGTCATATAGAGGTATTACTTCTTGACCATTTATTAAAATAATGTTCTCCTTTGGTTCCTCTCCTTTTCTTAGAAACCTGTTTGAGAGCCTGTCGATTGTTGGTTCCCTGGTCACAAACTGAAGCAACAACTATCAACCCTGCTTCTTGCAAGCTAGTTAACACTTCTTTTATTTGCCTCGCCAGCTCAGGTCCCTTGGTTGCACTTGATGCAAATGTATAGACTAGCCCACGCACCATAAAAACTTGAGCATGATCAGTAAAGTTATTTATTCTGTCTTTTCCATTGTCAACCAGGCCTGTTATTTTATCTTTTTTTTCCTGGTATGTGACATTGGCCTTCAGTGAGACTTCGTCAAACATAAGTATACACAGTTTTTGTTCTATTTTCATAAGGCCAGCTTTGGTTTTTAATTGCGAGAAAATGTTTTTGTTGATGCCAGATTTGAGATCACTTATTTGTAAAAGTTTAATGAGGGTTTGCTGAGCAGGCAAAATAAAAATCTTCCTGAAATATCTGTATCCTCTTGGACTTTGTTTGAAGATTCATAAAGCGGCAATTTTTTCCTGCAATGTAAAACGTCGTCCTTTTCCCTTTTTTCGGTCCTCCCGCCATTGTATTTGCATTAATAATTTTGCAGTACTTGTGCAAGTTTTGAGGGTATCTAAGATCGCGGGACTAGATGCTAGTTTCTTTACCGTTTTAATGTTAGCCATCTGTTTTTTAACTTTATTTTTTATTTTGCTTAGTTTCACTCTTGCAGCAACAAGTTGCTGATGCAATTGTTTTTCTGCATTGGTTAGAAATACTTTTTTTGAAGTTTTCTTAGCAACCATATTTCCTCCTGTATAATAGAAACAATTTTTTTAAATATTTTTGATAAAATTCTTTAAGTAACAATAAATACAATCCAGAAAAAAGAACTAAGTCACAATACTTTAAAAATCAAATTAAAAGATTTTTATGCAAAACGAAATAAACTTATTTATTTAAGTAGAAGAAGGAAAACCAACAGCTTTACCACTGGGTTTCTAAGTAGATTAGGTTAATATTTTCAAGTAACTACACTGCAGTTCATGCAACTCGCGGGCATTGAATCGTGATCCCGGTTTAGATATATTTTTCTTGTATTCCAATTTTCATTGAAGTATGCAGCAAATCTTTAATATTTAAAGTGGGGTCTGGAAAGAAAGTACATCATGTTAAATTTCATTTTTTATTTTATAAATGCTTTAAGCAAATTTAAGGTACCTGATGATGTTGATGGCAGCTCCAGAATTTGTTGTAAAGGCTTCTTTTCAACAGATTTCAATCTCTTCAGTGATAATGGTGCTAAAAAAAAGAACACATAATTATCAAAATAAAGCCATAATATGGAATGAGTGCAGCACAGTGGAGTAAGTATATTCCTTTACATAATGATGATTTATACAAACCTAGCATATTCAATGTTGGCACAGCAATGATGCTGATTTTGTTGTTACGGCATAGATATTTATCTTCGAAGTGTGAGCGACACACACGGCGGTATTTAAATATGTGCTTGTTTTCCAAGCCCAATATATCACTACCGATCGCATAAAGCCATGTATTGAAGCGTTCTCTATCGCTTTCAGGGTTCGGGAACCTATGAAGCACTGGACGCATACCTAAAATAAATGTAAAATAACTAAGTTAAGTCAACAAACACAAATGTTGCTGTAACCAAGATCTCAATCATAAACAATACTCAGGCTAACAGCTTTGTCTCAGTGGGTTGCATTGCTACATAGTGAACTTTATTTATTTTCCTGAAAAGGGCACGGGAGTATACTTCGAAGGAGACATAACATCGAAGGCACCGGTTTAGACCAACGGGTGCAAATGGTACAGTAAGTATGATTTAAACAAAAATGTTCATCTAACGGTTGTATATCACGTTGGCCAAGTGGTTTCACAGAGATACTATAAATATACAAGATTTTATTGTGACAGTGCAACGATTCCTATAATGTCAAACTTGTGAACAATGTGACCAGCTTTTATGCTGGTAAATGTTATGCAGTTAATACTTTATTAAGTAAAATAACAAAAATTAAGGCTGACATACCTCCACTCTCCTTGCACCCTGGGACACAGCAATGCTTGTCCGAAGACATGGTGCATTAAAACAAATGCACTAAAAGAGTCCTATCTCACTTTTGGAATAAAAGCACACTAAATTCCTTTCTGGTCACAATTGTGGATTAGCCGGAGGAACTTTTGCTCAACTCAACGACAAATGAACAACGACATACAGAAAGAACACAACATGAACACAAAAATATCACATGAAACCAGGCAGGCATCAGTAGACATTTGCATTTGGGGGTACCAGTTTATTGAAAAATAGACCACCAACAAAATTCTACCATCACCATAATCTCATGGAGTAAAGTTTGGATAGATATTGTTTAACATTTTCGGATTATTTGATAATATTTCCCTCTTACAATCAAATGTCTTATTAACAAATTTACATTAATAAAATTTTTTAACTAATTAATAATATTTTCCGGCAAATAAAATAAAAACCACTCTTTTAGTAGCAATCTGCCTCTCAATAAATTGTCATTGTTAGATTCTGTTTAGTGACATCTGTTGGAATTTTAGTGAACATTAGTGCAGAGCCGCCATCTGGTATCCAGAGTCAGTACCATACCCGTTATAACCCGACAAAATAAGAAAACACCTTCCTACTTGTTCGCTTAAGGACTAACAGACACATCGTGAATTAGTATCGTTGTAACCACTGATTTCCCCAGTTTTTTGTACTAAGATTGAACCGCCTTTACCCCGGCACTGGCAACGGTGGCTCGCGTGACGCGTCGCTCGCAGTTTGAACGGTGGAAGGGGTTCAGCCAACGGAACCGGTTTCCGAGACGTGAGTTCAGGCGTGCGGCGCGTTCCAATATAAAGACGAATGTTTTATAAAACGTCAACCTAAATATACTCGTAAGTGTCTATCTAGATTTAAAGAAATTAGAATATAAAAACGTACAACGTTACAATAGCAATGATTGTTATTGATAACTAGGTCCAAGTCTCCCTTTACTATTCCGTATTGTATTAAACTGATGAGCGTTGAGAATCGACAAAAACGCACTCATGTGATCACAAATGGTTGAGGTACCTCTACATGTAAGAGCAGAAGTGAAGTGCTATCTGAACAAACGATCCAGTTGATTTCTGGTAAGTTAGTCTCCTAACACACAGATATAATCATTGCTTGAGCCAATAAGCAGTGACTGTAAAAGTTCAAAATATTCAGCATAAGCAAATTCTGGCGTTCTTAGAGGCATATATGTATACTGCAGCAATAATTTGGCGCTTACCCCGAGTTGAGCTAGGCAATTGTACCAAGACAGCTCAATGCTGGCATGAATTGTGAATTGTGGAACTAGTTTAACCGAATGCAGACCCTTTAGTACAGCAACGAGAACACCACCTCCGTCTTTTTTATTGGTTGCAATACGGTCACGATCACGACGATATACCACATAACATCAATAAACTCGTTATCTGTTATCTCGGGTGTTAGCCAGGTCTCAGTCAAAATTATTGTGTCATAACAATTAGCTAGAATATTCATATATAAAATATTTAATTTTGTGCGGAATCCCCTGCAATTTTGGTAGTATATAACTGAGTTATCTGTCACTGTATTCATAAAGTAAGGTCATAACCGTTACGTCCGTTACCAACGCATTCGCAACTAGCAGGTCATAATTGTACTATAAAGCGTTAAGAGAATGTGAACAGAATACAAGACACAAGACATGATACTTAAAAAAATGGATTAACCATAACAAGCAGCATACGAGCAATCAGATGCAGTGCTAAAATAAAGTTATAAATATTCAAGGCGTTAATAAAAAACAAAAGCTGTGGAGATTGATTATTTGATAAGCCAAAGATCGATCGATTATAATTAATTTTAGAGCTATTTTTCGATAGATATAGCTCTTTGGTTATCAATCCGTGCTGCGTAGCCAGGTTTGATTTTATTGATGTCTTGCGGGGTCCGAATTGCAAAAGACCTTGTCCTTTCTTTTTCACGGACAAGGATGGTTCCATGCTTAACCCAAACGAACTTGTAACTGTGGTTTTTGGCTGCATCGCGACACTCTCGAAATAATTGTCTGCTTTTTAAGGTCAGGTGCTCATGCATATATATCGGTAGTGATGTTCCTGAAATACCAACTTGGTCTGTAGTAAGTCCCTTGCACAAACGATGGGCGCTAAGAACATTATCTCGTAGTATACGTGACGCTTACCTTACTATTATATTTTTGGGCTTATTATTTTGCATAGTGCATGTGGAACACGGTGAATGGAAGTAATGTCACGTTGTTGAATATTGCACTTAATTATGACCCCAATATTTTGCATCATGGTTACGAGGTTTTCGTTACGCCTTTCAGGGATGTTGCATATGTCTATGTTACAATTTCGAGCACTCTGTTCCAAATTATTTATCTTAGATACGACCTCTACAACAATAGGCTTCAAATCAATGGCTTCTTGAATATTTGTACTCAGATGAGTCACTTTCTTGGTGAGATCAATCTGCTCGTCAGCAACAAACTGGATCGTACTCTCGAGGGAATCAATTCGTTCCGCTGTACTAGAATACTTCACATCTAACTCTGAAACTGTATGACGCAGAACTGATCGCTCTGATCGAAGAGAAATAATGTCATTTCTTATCAGATGTCACTAGATTGAGCGAAGTAAGATCATCTTTCATTGATGCTAAATTCTCTGATATTCTATTAATATTTGTTTCCAGATGCCGTCGCCACTCATTCAGTGTATTCTTCAACTCTGTTGACAACTCATTTATAACCTGTGTCCAGTCAGAATCTGGTTGTTTACGTTTACGAAGTGCCAAATTTTGTCATAGTGCCACATGTTCGCCGCTCATTGGCGAACGAAAGTCGTCAGACGTCAAGTCAATATCCGAGTGGATTTTTTTCTTGTCCGGTGAACGGAACGTACTCATATTGGCTTTTATTAATATTTAATATATCACTAGTTGTTTAAATGGTGTTTTGATGTTTTGAAAATGGAAAAAGATTTGCGTATTATGAGATTCGAACTGGCGGCACGCCGAGTAGCTCTAGGTACACAAAAAGCTTGCGTCACCTACCATTCGTCTACGGTGACTTTAAATTTGTAATAGAAATTATGTTCCGGTATTTAAAGTTTCTTGTAGGAATGACTTGCAATAAGCTCGTTACTAATGAGGTCCTTTGTTCTCAATGTCGCAAGGTCACCTTGACACAATCACAAACGTTAAAGTTTTAATAGGTATTTTGGCAAATACTAGTATTAAACTGTATTGAATTGTCAATAACTATATATATTTGGATTCCACAACAGTCACTGAATGTACCACAACGAAAATTTGCCGGGATTAGCAGCAAATTACCACATTTTTAACTTAATTTTATCGACTGATTTAGGAAACACTACACTCAATGCAACGGTCGTACGACGAATGTCATTATTTATTTATTACTACTATTATTTATTATTAAAATTTTTATTTATTTACTAGCTGTTGCCCGCGACTCCGTCCGTGAGGACTTCAGTTGTGTTCGATGGTCCCCGTTTCCATGGGAATGCCGAGATCAAATGTAGCCTTGACCGCCCATTACACCCCTTAAATTCAGACTACCCTTGTACACATATTTCATTACTTTTGACAAACAATGTTGTGAGTTTCATATTAGTTTTGACCTACCATTAGCCTCCATTACAACCCTCTTTTTGCATTTAGATAATAGCCTATGTCCTTAATCAAATTATCTGTTTACAAAATTTCTATACTATCGGTTCATAGAAAGATGCACAGTTTATAGGCATATGCCAAAGTCAATCAAACAACTCGACAAATCTATCGCCATTAACCGCAAGATATAAATAGTCCTCTCCAAAGTTTCGCCACATAACCGTACCTAGGTATCCACGACACCGCTTTCAATTTATTAACGAAATATTACTAAAACCTAAAAGAACAAGAAGGAAACATTCTATCTATTTGTGATATGAATCGTTTTTGGGAAGAAATATTTCTATTTATGAATGAAGTTCTAGTCTACACCTTGTTTTAACCAATGAATACAGACATGTTCTCATGACCTGCAGCAGACCTGTCAATACAACTTCAAATGCTCCTACAGTTATCAAAGCAACGGCACGCTGCAATTACAAAAAGAGTTCGTATATCTACGTCAGCCGAATTATTTAAGACAAATAAATCACTATGCGAAACTAAATGACATTTGAACTATATTTTTGCGAAATGTCAACGCTAAAGATGGCGACAGCGGTTTGTTTGTCAGTACCATTGGAATTTAACAAAATTAATCCATAATCTGAATAGGGATGACGACAATTTTTTTTGCATTTTTTCTCCGTCTTTTAGTTTTTTTGTATAAAAATGGAAACGTATTTTTTAATTTGTCCCGCAAACATAAATTGACCAAATTACAGTGAATGAAACTTACGCGTGACGTCACGATTGTGTATAAAGTTTACCATATCGTTACTTCACAAGCTCCCTCTCCTAAACTTTAAAACAGTTAATCTTTGTCAATTCTAGTTTTTCTGAAAGAGGAAAAAATACGTGTCTAATACTTTTCAATTATCTAACTGAGGGACTAATGACATTTTTTCTTTTTATACCCAGTCGTCATCCCTATTTTCAACTGTAAACTCAAAATTAATATTTTGTATGTTTTGTTATTCATATAAGGTTTGATCAAAATTTTTAGTATAGATAATAATCTACTACACAAATTATTTTAGTTGTAATTTCGAAATGTAATGACACTAACAACGGCATTCTGACAGTTGCTATGGATACAATTTTACAATTACCCGCTAAAACCGCCCGCCTGCTACATATCGAACCATTACACCCTTTTACGTAGTAAGGTCCAAAAGTTTACGGCCTGAACTATAAAATGAAGGATAAATCTCAAACAACTTTCATTATTTTTCAATATAGTCCCCTTAATTTCAATACACTTTCGCATCGCTTTATTAATGTGCCAATTCTTTAAAAAAAAATAGTCTTAAATATTATCTTCAAAATGTGCCAAAACCGCGGGACCTTTTCATCCGTGTTAAACTTTTTTCTAACTTTTTCCTCGCAAGTCGGTTTTCAATTTTGAAAATAAATAATAATCGCTTGGGGCCAAGTCGGGACTATAGGGTGGATGGTCAAGCTCAGTGAAACCTCATTCTTTGATGGCAGCCTTGAAAACACTCGATATTAAGACCAGCGTCTTTGTCATGAAGCAGCAGCACACCTCGCGAAAGTTTCCCTCGACGTTCTTTTTTAATAGCATCTCGCAATTGATGTGTTGTGTCTTGTCTTACAGTTGTGTTGCGTTCTGTATAATTCGCCAGTAAAATTCGTACGGAATCCCAAAATATTGTGGCCAAGATCTTTTTTTTAATTCCTTTTTAGACAAAGGATCATGATAAAGAACCATAGTTTCATCGCCTGTTACAATTGAATCCAAAACATCTTTCTTTCGGCCTTCACACATGGATAAAAATTGAGCACAGCACTTTACACGTTCTTGCTTCTGAACAGCGGAAATAAGTTTTGGGAGCCACCTTGCACTGACCTCATTCATTGAGTTCTCGCTATGGCTTCATTGGAAGTGGATGTGTGTCGCGTGTGCTCCTAATTTTTGAATATTGTTTTAGTTACTAAATTTCTATTGGACCATTTGTAGTAATTAAATTCTCGTTTACTCTTACGACATTCTAACGACAGGACTCCTCCCCGTGAAAGAGATAGACTGTGTTTTGTGGTGCAGCGCTAATTAAGAGGCGTTTGTGTTTATGTAATTGGTGCCTACCGGCCTGGTTTTGAACCCGGGCGCTTTGTGCGGCAGCCGCCGACCCACCCCACTCAGCCGGCGAAGCGTTGGCGTGTCCGTCGAAATAACAACTCGTTACTCGCTACGAAAGGTGTCACCCCCACCTACACTTCGCCGCGGCCGGCCCCCGCTCCTGCGCAACGTATCATCGCTGACTCATCCGACCGGGTTGACAACTGGCGACGCTTATCTGTGCACTTATTACGAAGAGTGTTTTATTATAATAATATTTTTACTCTGCTAAAATGCCGCGAATGCAGCGCTCACCTCCAGTGACGTCAGCTGGTACAACGCAACGTGCTACATCAACCCCTAATATTTCTAATATTGAAACCGAGGTTGAGCAATCTAATATTACACTGCGATCCAAACGTCTCCGTACTGACTTCTCTTCTGATCAGCAAACATACGCACACTCTGTTATGACGTTCCGAATCGTTTGAAGAAAAAATAATGAATATGCTCTCGTCGTGGAAACGGGACCAAGATGCGGTACTAAATAAAATAACAGCCGATAAAAATGTGGTAAAAACACAAAACAGAGATATGCAAAAAACTAATATTGAAATTGTTAAGTCGATGGAATCAATAAATCTAGCTTATGAGACACTGAAAATTGCAGTTGAAAAATTAGAAAAGGAACGTGCAGAACAGCGTACATATATAACGGAATTGGAAAAAAAGGTCCTTGCCTTGCAACAAAATTCGCGCTCATCCAGTTTTGAGATTAGAAATATCCCACAAACAGAAAAGGAGACGATCAACGACCTCACTTCTATTGTATTGCAGACCTGCAATAAACTTGAAGTCCCTGTGAAGCTGGCGGACTTACGGGACATATACCGTATGCCGGGAAAAAATGGATCAAATAGGTCTATAGTTGCTGAACTACTTACTGTTCCGCAAAAGATCCAGGTTTTGCAGGCGGCTCGGAAATTCAATAAAGGACGACCAACAATTGAAAAATTAAACACAGGTCATATTGGCTTCTCAGGAGACACTAAACCCATTTATGTAGCTGATCATCTGTCAAGTAGTCTTAGAAAATTGTTTTTTGAAGCCCGCAAATACGCCAGTGAGAATGATTAAAATTTTTGCTGGTCACAGAATAATAAGATTTTTCTCCGTAAACGTGAGGGTATGTCCTCAATTATTATTAAATCTTTGTCTTGTCTTAACAAACTGCCCAAGTCACAGTAATTTTGTGAAGCTAATTTTCTTAAAACTAATCTTATTGTATTTTTTCATATTTTATTTTACTGTTAATACTTTTAAAGATATGTGTAGAAGCTTGCAAATACTAAACAATAATATACATAATCATACACTAAACAAAAACCTATTAATTCTACAATATAAACAAACACGTAAACACTCACACTATTATTTATGTATAATGTGTCCTTACTTATCATATGAAAATAATATAATCATAACCGTCGCAAATAAATCCATTGCAATGGCCGCGGTTTTGCCATATAACTTGTCGCTGTGTAATTCATCCCATTTTTATCCATGAAAGTGTTATAAAAATACAATAGAAGCGATATTGGCTATTGGATGTGGTTGCTGACTATTAGCATTTACTCACGCCTATCTCGTGATGTGGTAAGCAGAGACTATATAAATAAGGATTCGAAATGCACTAATAGCAAAAATGTTTATTGGAACTGGTTGCTATTGTTTTTGATCAGGCAAATACGATGGATGCACCTAATTAATGTTGCAGCTGCACATATATTTGTTATTTATACTTCATTAATGTTCGATTTGATACAATAACGAATGAATTAGATTCAATAGGTGCAACACAGTCCTGTTTATGTAAACCAGAACAATGTACTGGACTTCTAAATAGCAACCATAATCTGGTGAACATATTGCACGTTAATATACGTAGCGTGAACCACAATTTTAATGAATTTACTGTCCTCCTTAATAATATTATATCTATCTTCCTGAAATAATAGTTTTGTCAGAGTGCTGGCTAAGCAAGGCGTCCATCCAGAGTTAAGCGGTTATGACGTTACCATACGAAAAAAATCTTAATCAAACGATGGTGTTATTGTTTATGTAAAGACTTCCATTACACACATCGTCGTCGAGTCACACATACAAGACACAAATTGCTTAATTTGCAGAATTGAGTCCTTAAATCTTGCTGTTGTTGCCTTTATCGGCCCTGTAACCATAATATTGACGGTTTTTTGGATGGCATAGAGAATACTCTTGCATCCTTATGTAACTATAAGAATGTGGTTTTAATCGGTGACATTAATATCAATATCATTCCGGTACAGTTAAACAGTATAGCGAATGATTATCTGAATCTGACGGCATCACATGGACTTCTACCAACCCACTATCTGCCCACCGTGATAAAAGGTGTTTGGATCATGTTTACTGAAATCTGTTGCAAAACTATCACACTTATAATTGAGTCTAGTATCACAGACCATGCACCGATTCTCCTTAGCTTGGAAACGTTAGTAAGACCAAGCAAACGCACAACTCACTTCGTCAAAGTAGACTACGACTCGATCACCGCGGATGTATTGAACACAGATTACTCACAAATTTTAAACACTAGCTTGTGCCCGCGACTTCGTCCGCGTGGAATAGTGACTTCCGGCAGAAAAGTATAGATAGCTGTGTCCGCGACTCCGTCAGCGTGTAACTCCTTGTGTATTAAGTTAATGTATTGGTAATATTTATTATTATTATTTATATTGGTAATATTGTTTAGATCACGTTCACATAAGGCTTAACCCTTTATAAGACACAGAACTTAAAAATATTTATAGCTTTTAAACTTTATAATAATGTGTTAAGGTTCAAATTCTGGTGGCAATATAAGTACCACTGCCTTATAAAGGTAAGGTAAAGGTACCTATAAAACGAAAATACTTTAGTGCAAAGCTTCCGGGTAAACTATATTGAAAGTTGACCCGTCCGGCACGTGAACATAAAGACTTTTAGAACTGCTAACACGGGAAAGAGCAACATACAACTGACCATGTGAGAAACAACTGACACTGAGATCTACTCCAGCAACACGAAAAGTCTGCCCTTGAGCCTTGTTAATTGTCATTGCATAACACACCGATACTGGGAATTGCGTCCTTTTAAATTGGAATGGAAAATTATTTGGTATTAAGGGTATTCTGGGAATAAAGACGGTTTCTCCTGCACCGCAACCTGTTAAAATTTGAGCCTCGATTATATTTTGTTGCAACTGGGTTACTTTTAGTCGAGTTCCATTGCAAAGTTGTGGTGGTTTTAAATTTCGGAGCATAATAATCGGTATCCCAATTTTTAAACAAATTTCATGAGAGGGAAGTCCGGGCATATTTAAAGAATTTAAAAATTCTATCGGGTAATTAGTGGCTTCTTGTTCATCGACCATTCTATTTATTGATCTATAAACTTTGCTTTCCCCCTGTATATTCGACAGTATTTTGTTATTGATCTCAGATGCCTGGTCATTGCGAGGAGTTAAAATAGATCTTTCGCATAGCCAAGAATTGTCCCTATTTAATATTATATTTGTTACGTCACCGTAAACCGACGATATAAGATGTGGTTGAGATTGCACCATACAACATAATTCAGGCGTCAGTATAAGTTTTCCTTGGTGTAGTTGTGGATAGGTACCTTCACCAATCTTTAATAATGTGTCAGAAAATTGACTATCATCCGGGTTATCTCCAGTTCTCACTCGCATATTTATAGTCAAATGCACCGATTGTATATCTCGCCATAAATAAGAGCTTTTCAGGCAAGCCCTAACCTCATCAGCTCGGGTTCCCCGTGGTATTACCGGTAAGGTTTGTCGGAAATCACCACAAAATAAAACCGTGATACCGCCCATTGGTCGATCATTTTGTCTTATATCCCATAAAGTTCTGTCTACCGCTTCTACTCCTTTTCGATGGGCCATCGTACATTCATCCCATATGATTAAACTACACTCGCGTAATACCTTAGCTTTGTCGCTATTTCTTGAAATACTACAGGTTGGATTTTCCGTGCGATCTAAATCAATTGGTATTTTAAACATACTGTGAGCAGTTTTACCTCCTGGTAGCAATGTTGCAGCTATCCCTGATGAAGCTACGGCAAGCGCAATTTTACGCTGATTTCGAACATAAGCCAATATTAATTTAGTCAAAAAGGTTTTTCCAGTTCCTCCAGGTGCATCTAAAAACCATATTGTTCCCAAATTATTTTGAACACTATTGCACACGCGGTCATAAACTGAACGTTGTTCTGCAGTCATCATTGGGACACCGTTTTCTAATGTTGTCAGCAGTTCCGTTAAATTGTAACCAATCTCTGCGGAATATTCCCTATTAGTTACCTCTCCGACTGAGGTTGGTGTTGGCAAACCATATTCACAGAGTGATTTACCGCCTACTGCTGTTAAGTCATCCTGAAGAGCTAATAAGCACTGATTTATGGCAAGATTACGGAAATTATCATTAGTTGTGCCTTCATCATTGTTAGGTATATTTCTAAGAAAGTCTTCTGAAAATTTTTCTTTATATTTTTCCCATAATGTTACAGCATCTGACAAATTACAAAATGTGAGTAATGTTACAAATAAATGGCGTAACCGTCGTGGATTATCACTAACACAGGATTCTGCTAAAGCGTCATCCCAATGCTGATCATTTTCAAGCAAATGACGCGCTTGGCAAGCTGCTTGATAAGTGGGATAAACAACATCGTCTACTTTTCTCAAATCTATAAATGAGGTTGGTCCTCGCACGGTATGTAATAATAATCGCAAATAGAAACACTCAGCGTTGTTAGGATGAACGGTGTATACTCTACCAAGAACATTTCTTTAAAAATACCTGACTCGCCATCTACAGGCCTGCCACGGCGTCTTCGATTAAAGACACCCCGTTGCTTATCGTAGGTATAATACGATGGAACTTCCTCATACAAAAGAGATTTTGCAAAATCATCAGTTTGGCAAAGTCGAAAGAATGCTAATAAACTTGTTTGTCTAGGGTTCTCTAACCGTTCTGTGACATTTTCGGCGTTGAAATATATACGTTGGCCGCCTTCAAGATGAACATCCAGATGAGTCACAGGTGGATATCTTTCGTGAATGTTGAAACTTAAGATCCGCCACACAGCTTCTGAAGAACTTATATATCTGCCTGACTGAAATCTTGTAACTTCATCATGTTCATTTCTCAAAGCAAATGTAGCTTGGTCACTGCCCTTATTAATATACTTACAAATATATTTTATTGACTCTACACTATTACACATTTCAACATTTATGTGAGCTTGAAATGCTCTGGACAACACAGGAGAATACGGAACGACCCACCTATTATCTAAAGTAACTTGTTGTCCAGACACTCGCTTTTCAACAGTAAAACCATCATTATCTCTTGAACGGCGACGATATAATGGGTATCCATCATGTCCTGTTACAGTGCCATCCACTAAGGCTTTTGGATATCTTTTAGTGCAACGACCGTCTTGCATGCAAGGAGAATTCCCGTTAAACGAACCACATGGACCATGTATCATATGAGTTTTAACAATGTCGTATAACACGGGATCTGCAATCGGACTTGGAATTTCAGCACTGATTAAACTGTCTACATCATTAGGTCGAACCTTATCTTTTAACCAAAGCAGGATATGTGCGTGAGGTAAGCCGCGTTTTTGCCATTCAATACTATACATATAACACAATACTTCTCCAAAAATTTTATCTTTGGTAAGTAGATCTATCATTGATTTTAATTTTAAATGAAAAACTCTTGCTATGATATCATGGCGGTCATGCGGTGCTTGACCCTCAAGAAGCTCCCGAGTAATTTCATCCCACTTAGGATTGGTAGTTACAGTAATAAATAAGTCGGGACGTCCATATTTTCTTACGTAACAAAAAGCATCTTGAGTACGTTCGTGCATGTATCGTGGACCACCAGTAAAAGAAGAGGGCAAAATAACTAAACGACCCATATTCACCGTATCGTTATCTTGCTGCATGGCGTCGCGAAGGTGCACGTATTCTTCAACGCGCAGCTGCCTTTGATTAGATCGTATATAAACTAATCTTTCGGTTTCAATTTTTGCGTACATGTCTACAATAAACTGATTGAATAAGCCACGAAAACGTTGAAAGTATACAAACCTATTCCGTCTTACTTGCAAGTGGTAACAGTAAAATTGAAGGCATGAAATCTTTTTATTATAATTAGGTGCGCCTGTACGCGGATCAGTTTGGTATAAAGCAAAATTATAACCATCTTCCCCTCGACAGTATATCAAAGGATATTGCAAACTGTCGTAAGCCCTGTGGGTTTCATAAATACGTTGCAAACGATTATCTCTGGAACGGATAACGATATCACGCCTATCACATTCCTGGTCGACCAATACCACAGCAACTTCATTCGTGGATGGAGCATTATAACGCCCAGGGTGTTCCTGAGTTGGACGCCTATCGGCATTTATAACAATTTTATAATTGTTATCATCATCTCGAGGAAGAGCTTCTAATGCCGATTTAAAACTGCATACATACGAATTAACCTGATGCAACATGTTCTGAAGTTGTGATATGAGTTCAGTATTTAAATTCGGGAAATATTGATTTCTTATATTCGACTGTTCGTTGTAGTCGGATACAAAATATTTTTGAAGAAACTTAGGTTGGTTTTCAGGCAAAAGGGATCCTATCAAATGGTAAACCTGACCTTGTATCTTAAAAGTAGGCATGAAATGACCTTCTGAGATTTGTTGAGCGCCAAAGGATGTCATTTGAAATGCACTATTATAAGTGCGAATATTATCTAAAAACTGTTTAGATTGTATATGTTCCCCTAAAAGTAGTGATTTCAAAGGTTCCGGTGGGTCTTCGAATGAAGGCAAATTTATTTTACCTGTAGAACAACAGAAACCAGCTGACTCCTTACTCCACTTTGAAGCATTACAAAAACGACATACCACGTTCATATCGCCTATTACAGAAGATGATCCATAATCAATTGTGAGGTTATAAGCAAACCCACTTTTATATTTGTCGGACCAAGCCACCGAATTTCTAGATTGATCTTCTATGTGTACATCTAAGTTATTAAGGCTATGTCGAAATCTGTCTGCAGTAAGACGGGCCTCTCGCTGTTCGTCCGTTTCAAGAGACCGAATATTTTCGATTCTTAATCTTTCATTAGACAAACTTACTGATCGTTCTTGTCTCAAAGAATTATAATATTCGCGTACCGACTCTAGTCGTTGTTCATGCTCATGTGCGTCTTCGAGAGATCGAATAACATTATGGTGCACCCTATCATTTGTCAAACGGTCTTCATATTGAGTTAAAGTTTCAGATTCTCGAGATAAAATATGACGTTCGCGGTCAGCTGTGAGACGCAATTCCCTCTCAGTGTAGGTTTCTGACTCGCGAGACAATATATGACGTTCGCGGTCAGCTGTGAGACGCAATTCCCTCTCAGTGTAGGTTTCTGACTCGCGAGACAATATATGACGTTCGCGGTCAGCTGTGAGACGCAATTCCCTCTCAGTGTAGGTTTCTGACTCGCGAGACAATATATGACGTTCGCGGTCAGCTGTGAGACGCAATTCCCTCTCAGTGTAGGTTTCTGACTCGCGAGACAATATATGACGTTCGCGGTCAGCTGTGAGACGCAATTCTCTGTCAGTGAAGGTTTCTGACTCGCGAGACAATATATGACGTTCGCGGTCAGCTGTGAGACGCAATTCCCTCTCAGTGTAGGTTTCTGACTCGCGAGACAATGTATGCCGTTCGCGGTCAGCAGTGAGACGCAATTCTCGTTGTGACGCAGTTTCAGCATCTCGGGATAACACATGTTGTTCTCGGTCAATGGTAAGCCTCAGCTCTCGTTGAGAAGAGCTTTGAGACGCCCGTGATGTAGCTCGTCTCGCTCTGTCAGCTGCTAATCGCATCTCTCTCTCTGGAGAGCTTTCATTGGCTCGAGAGGTTGAGGCACTAACTCTCATAGAGTTTAACCGATGTGCTCTTTCCTCTGCCGATTCTTGAGAACGCGCATTTCTCATCCTTTTAGCATCTCTCGAATTTCGAGATAAAGATGGTCGTTTTTTAGGTGGCATTGTGTATTTTTAATCGACGGTAACTGAAGCTACCTTACACTTACAATTATATATAGTTATTATGTAATAATTACGAAAATAAACTATTAATATAATAAAACACTACCAATTACGAAAATAAACTATTAATACAATTAAACACTACCAAAATAACTAATATAATAATAACGAAAATAAACTATTAATATAATTAAACACTACCAATTACGAAAATAAACTATTAATTTAATTAAACACTACCAATTACGAAAATAAACTATTAATTTAATTAAACACTACCAAATTACGAAAATAAACTATTAATACAATTAAACACTACCAAAATAAATAATATAAAAATTACGAAAATAAACTATTAATATAATTAAACACTACCAATTACGAAAATAAACTATTAATACAATTAAACACTACCAAAATAACTAATAGGTGTACCTACTACTAATACTATTAATCTAATACCTATTATATAAACTAACAACAAAACAATTCTAAAAATAAACTATTCAAAGACTAAAAGTCGTGCTGATAAGCACGGTTTGCAAATAACAATTATTGATTGTCAATAAGGTCGAACAGTCTGAACGTCTATTCGCATCAACAGCCAAATATTGTATGACGCTCGAGCGCGGACCCCCCGCCTTTTTATACCTCCCGCCACGACGCGCGTCGAGCGTGGCAATCGATACACAAAAATAATCCTTATAGCATGACTCTGTATTCACGCGCGATTTCTTATTATTTCATGTATAACTTTGGTGTTTCTACACCGATTTACATGATTCTTTTTTTATTGAATAGGTAATAATGTTAACTTTTTTAATTGGGGATGAGTGATAGTGTTGTAAACGTTAGAGTAGACAAATACAATCAGAAATCTCCGAATTGCTAAGCTATCGGGAGTTTCACGTGTTATTGTGAGTCAACCATAAAAGTTAGACATATGCTGTCGAGGAATATTTTTTATATAATTTTAGGGAGAATATTTCCGTCATACATGATTTCTATGTAGCTTTAACCTATAAGCCTGCACACGTGACGGAAGCTTAAAAAATGGAGTAACTTACCCCGTTTTCCCAATATTTCCCTTCACTGCTCTGCTCCTATTGGTCGTAGCGTAATGAAAAGTATACTATAACCTGCCCAAGAGTATGAAGAATAATTGTGCCAAATTTCGTTAAAATCCGTCGAGTAGTTTTTGTTTCTATAACGAATATACAGACAGACAGACAGACAGACAGACAGACAGACAGACAGACAGACAGACAGACAAAAATTTTACTGATTGCATTTTTGGCATCAGTAGCGATCCCTAACCACCCCTTGATAGTTATTTTTTAAATATATTTTATGTACAGAATTGACCTCTCTACAGATTTATTATAAGTATAGATATAGATATAGATATCTGACCCAACATCGAAACTGATATGCTGATAACAAGTATCGGATCCTTAATAAAAAAACATTCTTTATTCATACGCACCCCATCCAAGCAAGTAATTTTCAAGCCTTGGATCACAAAGGGATTACTCAGATGCATTCGTAACCGAGACTCTATGAGTAAACAAATTAAGATGAAGCCAGACAATTATACCCTTAAAGTAACCTATCTCAGATACCGCAATTTTTGCAAAAAATCCCCTGTAGAACTATTAAGTTTAGACAGGAATAAATCGTCTTCTGTAAACCGAGTCAACGAATATTTTTCCCGCATCGGTAGCGACCTAGCATTACAAATTACACCAAATTTACGAAATAATCAATGGCCTAATGATAATACCAATGCTAGCTCTTTTGTTCTCTTGCCAACGGACGAGTCGGAGGTAAATTTAATCATTCGAGGGTTGCGCAGGGATGCTGCTGTTGAGTGGGATGGAATCCCTGCTCATTTATTGCAAAGGTGCTCAAACACCCTGGTACTTATAATAACCCACATTTGCAATAACTCCATAGCAGAGGGAATTTTCCCCAAATCACTTAACAGAGACGTTGTACTTCCCATCTTCAAGAATGGAAACAGAGACAGTATCAATAATTACAGGCCAATATCGATCCTGCCTGCGCTATCGAAAATCCTAGAGAAGGTGCTTAACTCCCGCTTAAGAAACTTCATTAAGAAAAACAGTATTCTAGCCCCGAATCAGTTTGGCTTTAGGGAAGGAATATCAACTGAAAATGCAGTTGCTTCTCTGGTTGATGAAATAGCAAATAGCTTGGATAGTGGACAAAAATGCCTCTCAATTTTCCTTGATCTCACCAAAGCGTTTGATACTAAAAATAACTAAAAATGGAGAAAATGGGTATCCGTGAATATACACTTCGAATCTTTAAGGATTATCTTTCTGATAAAACGCAGTGTGTCAAGATAGATGATAATATAAGCGAAAATGCATCCCTTCATTTTGGCGTCCCCCAGGGATCGATCCTTGGCCCTACTCTTTTCCTACTTTATATAAACTCCCTGTGCACCCTACCACTCCCCTACTCTTCTATCATTACCTATGCGAACGATACTGCAATACTAGTTCATGGCAAAAATTGGCCTGAAGTATTTGATCGTGCTGAATGTGCCCTTACACAAGTAATGCAGTGGCTATCAAACAATCTTTTAACACTCAACCTCAACAAAACTACATATATCACGTTCTCCAAGACATCTTTAGCTCAACCATCTATGGAAAATTTGAAAAAGCTGGCAACCCTGGCTAATGTAAACACTGGCTCCGTAAACAAAAAATTTGTAAAAATCTATAAACTGAGTTATTACTTGTGAAAATTCCATCTTTAAAGTCTCAATAACTTATTTATCAAGTGACATCGTTTTCTTCTTGTGATATTATCGGGTTCAAAGACAATTACAGAAAAATAAGTGAATACGAACACCAACTAAACTACTGTGGAAAAGTGACCTATTGGACTTCTACCAATAATTATACTCTTGGTGCATTATATGAAGAAATAGTCAACCATAAAAAGTGAACAAAATCACTTATTATCCTCAAGTAAGACTTTGCCTTTGTTATGAGCTCGTTAATTTTATTTAAAATATTGTTATCTATCAGTGCTACCAGTATCAGTAGTAACATTATACATCTGCCCAAGCGGCGAATAGCCGTACTAAAGTGACTTAGCAGTCTTGCCAACCTAACATCAATACAAGACGACCACTAGCGCCATAACAACGTACTAAACGGCTCAGGTGATAGAAAAGCGAACAAAAATAATAACGCTACTGCCCACCAGAGGGCGTTCGGTAGATATTGGGGATACCAGTACATAAAATAATTTTACTGATGGTAGAAAAATAAATTGAAAAGAGATAACCTGGACTTACATAAAAATTAGCATTTCGTAATTAGTAATTTATAATTACATAAATAAAAGAATAATATAGAAATAGATCCTAATAGCTCTGATAATAATATTACTCAACGTAAACCGCTTAAAGTAAACTCATTAACTGATTTATCTTCAATAACGAACGAAAAAAGTATATTTGACACGACTATGATGAGTATACCAGATAGTTTAAATGACGACAGCGATACTATAAATAACTTGATTGAACAGAATAAAAAACTTACTACGGAGTTGTTAAGCGCACATCAAGAAATTGAAAATTTAAATAATGAAAACTTTCGACTAAAAAGTGATCTTCAAGAGATGATAAGAAAATCAAACACATATAAGAAAATATGCTCGACGCCTAGTAAAAAATGTATAACACCAACTCGCAAACAAAAAACATTAACTCTTAACCGTGAAATTAGTATAGACATCTTAAAAAGGGCTGATAGCAAGCACGATAAAGAAACTCAAACAAGTAATCAAGTACAGAATATTTTGGCATCAGAATACCCACATACCTCTACATCAGTCAATAACCAAAACAGCAACACAAAGGAACAAAATAAAAATATTTCTATGAATACCAAAGAAAAAAATAAACTGTACATTCTCAGCAACGAAAGAATAAGTGGATCGTTATCTGTAATGGAAGATGTTTTTTCCAATCATTTCGATTTCTGCCATTATATCATGCCTAATTGTGATGTTAAGCAAATAACAAGTGATATAGAACAAAAACTAAAGGGATTTACAATTAAGGACTACTGTCTTCTCTTTATAGGACAGAAGGATGTTAGAGATGAGAGCAAACACATTAACGCCATCAATGCGTTAAAAGAGTCACTCCAGAAAATTAAGCACACCAATGTCGTTATATGTGCCCCTACGTATATCAGGGGGGCTCCCATATACAACTTTAAGGCAGAAATGTTTGGTAAACTACTTTATCTTGACTTACAAAACAATGATTACGCGTATCTGTTTGACACCAATTATGATCTGAGGCTTGACATGTTCTCCAATACAACTGGAAAAATTAACAAAGATGGACTAAGGAATATATATAACCGAATAATGGATAACATATTAATCAATTTGAGTTTATTGGACAAAAACTATATTGGACAAACTAATGATGACATAAAACATAACGTCACAAACTCCTACCAGCAAATGATCAACTGCAATGAATCCTCGGACTTTTTTCGTCTGCAATAACATCTATATTCTGCACCAGAACATCGCTGGTCTCTTAAATAAATCTGACGCATTAAACATATGTCTGGAAGAACTCACTGAAAAAAAGATACAAGTAGAAATATTATGCATCACTGAGCATTTTATTATGGACGGCTATGAAAATCACTTAGTAATTCCAAACTTCACACTAGCAGCGTTTTATGGTAGAAACCAATGTAAACGTGGAGGTGCCTGCATACTCGTAAAAAATGGGACTCAGTGGAAGGAATTACCAGAGATAAAAAGTCTATCGATTTCAGGTCTGTGTGAATGTTGCGCAATAGAACTTACCAGTTATAGTATAGTTATTGTATGTGTTTACAGGGTGCCAAACCAGAGAATTTGAATACTTTTTTCAGTAAACTAGAAACTATATTACAACGATTGAATAATAAAGCCTATAAACATTGTATAATTGCGGGTGATTTTAATATTGACCTGTTAAAACAAAACAGTGTAACATGTGATTTTGAGAACTTATTACTAACGTACAATATGACTTTAGCTGTAAGAAAGCCGACTAGATTGATAAGTAAAACTTGTATTGATAATTTTGCTCACAACTTCAAAAAACCATGTAAGACGGAAGTGCTAGAATTCGCTTTCTCAGATCATACGGCGCAGCTGATGATGTTCCCTATTAACAAAATACCTGTAATTAAGATATGGAGAAAACGAACTCGCGATTTTTGTGATGATAACATTAAAAAATTTATTGAGTGTCTTAATAACTACTCATTTTCTGAGATATATGCAGAAACTGACCCCAACAGGGCATATAACTCTTTTATCGAACACTTCGAACTCTTTTATAACCTTTGTTTTCCATTTAAAACTATCACTATACATATGAATAGGAAACAAAAATGAATATCACGCGGATTAAAGAGATGTAGTATCAGAAAGCGTCAGCTATTATGGAAATATAGATTAAAACCATCGATTAAAACAAAAAACATGTTAATTACATATTCAAAACGATTTAAAAAAATTATTAGACTTACAAAACAATTATAAAATTAAATCCTCTGATAATAAATGTAAAGCTACGTGGCAAATAATAAATGATTTAAGATCACATAGCCCGCGTGACATTATAAATAAAATTAAAGTGAATAATAATATAGTTTCTGATCCGAACGTTATAGCCAATGCTTTCAATAATTACTTTATTGATAAAATAGAGCCCATACCAGGACGTGGCAATAAAGTAACATCGAGGATTGTAGGCACGATGAATTCTATTTTTATGGCTCCATGTGTACCAAACGACATATATAAAATTATTTCTGAACTGAAGAAAACTAACAGTGTAGGTTTTGATGACATCTCAACTAAAATTATTAAAATTTGTAATCAACATATATGTGGACATTTGAGTCATCTTTTAAACTTGTGCATTAGTAACGGTATTTTTCCTGACAAATTGAAAGTAACTACTGTAAAACCGCTGTTCAAAAAGGGTGATAAAGAATCATTACAAGCATATAGACCCATTGCACTGTTATCTATTTTTTCAAAAATTTTTGAAGAGTATATTTATAACCAACTATACGCCTATTTAGAATCTAATAAACTACTATGCCATGAGTAAAAAGGATTCAGAAAAAACAAAAGTATTAATTTAGCTATATATGATTTTTACAAAACAGTGCTTACAAACGTTGATAAAAGGACTCCCATATGTGCCATATACTGCGATATGACCCAGGGTTTTGATTATGTGGACCACCGAATACTATTAAATAAATTAGAGTCTTATGGTATACGAGGCAATATTCTGGATTTACTGAAATCATATCTCTCTGATAGATCTCAGATGACAATTATATCTAGGATTAATATTACGACTAAGCAGCAAGAATCTTATTTATCTGAGTCACGCAAAATTAGTTTTGGTGTACCACAAGGCAGCGTACTAGGCCCGCTTTTATTTATCATTTATATAAATGATCTGCCTAAATTTACCACCCACCCAATGTCCTTATTTGCAGACGATAGCACTGTATCTGTACAATGTAGGACAAAAGAACTCTATCAAGACGACATAAACAATTGCTTGGATTCAATTATTAACTGGCTAGATAATAACAATCTTAAAATAAATTTATCTAAAACTCAAATCATGCACTTCAGCCAGAGAGCTCAGCCTGGGAATCTTAATGTAAATTACGACGATAACCCTATACGCGAGGTAGAATCAACGCAATTCTTAGGACTAACCATCGATTGGCAACTGAATTGGACGGCGCATATATCAAAACTATGCAACAAAGTCAGCAGTTCTGCATATGCTTTGTATAGATTGGCTCCAATAGTAAACATCGATGCTTTACTTACGGCCTACCACGGCCTTGTTGTCTCTGTTTTACGGTATGGGATAATTTTTTGGGGAAACTCAACAGATAATGCAATGGTTTTTAAAGCCCAAAAGCGTTGTATACGAGCCATGTTTCGCCTGGACTCCACTGACTCATGTAAACCATTCTTTATATCACATAAAATTTTAACACTTCCGTCACTATACATATTAGAGATAGCACTGTTTGTCCATAAAAACCCTCACCTATTTGAACAATTGTCTGACGTGGTAAAAAGGAACAGGCGCAAACTTAATAGTAATAGACTGTGTCTACATAAGGCAAAAACAGCTCTGGCAGGAAAAAGCTTACTATGTATGGCGCCAAAAATATATAATAAAATCCCTAATGATATTAAAAATTGTAATGTAAAAGTATTTAAAAATAAATTGAAAATAATTCTGGCCAATAAATGTTATTATAGTATTCATGAATTCCTCAATGAAAATAATTTTAATATTTAATTGTTTTTAATCTATAATTATAATGTTTAGTTGTTTTTTTTTTTTTTTTTTCTCTTAAATTGATTTTAATTTGTAATTGATTTGAGATTTACTTTTATATATTTTTATTTATTTTATCTGATATTAATTTGATTATAATGTATAATTTATTAATATTACTTTACCTCTTACATATTAATTTACCTCTTTTAATAATATTTTTGCACGCCGTGTGCCACGGCAAAACATGCTGTACACATATTATATTGAACATCTTGTTACCTACCATGTTTTATGCAAATAAATCACTTGAACTTGAACTTGAACTTCAATATAAGAGCACATAGCTGTTCGACGTACACATCCACTACAACCTGCAACTGCCCAACTATATTAAGATCTGTCTATACAAGGTATCTTGGAGCATACATTGATAGTCTTGTCTCTTGGAAATACCAAATAACTAATATTACTGCCCGCGTCCGCAAGATGATTTGCATCTTTAAAAAACTACGTCACTCGGCTGATCTTGATACCCGAAAATTGGTTTATTACGCATTGTGTCAATCTATATTGACATATTGTATAACTGTCTGGGGTGGAGCTGTGAAATCGTGTCTTCTGCCCTTGAGAGGGCACAGAGAGCAGTCTTGAAGGTTATGACATTTAAGCCTTTTAGGTACTCAACCGCCCAATTGTATGGGGAATGCGAACTGCTTACTGTCAGACAGCTCTTTGTGCTTGGAGCAATCTGCAGAAGACACTCTAGTTTGGTGTACGACGTTCAAGTCACAAAAAAAACGCCGTGCACGTAAGGTCTGCCAAGCTCTGGGCTTCAAAAGTGCGCTTGCAGCGCGAAACTACAGCATAGTAAGCGGTCATTTATATAATATTGCCAATGAGCACTGCAATATCTACCCACTAACTAGACTACAATGCAAGAAAAAAGTAACTATGTGGCTCTTGTCCAAATCATATGAAGATACTGAAAAAATGCTGAAACTGAGCGTACTGTAAGCCATAATAAAAGCTTCACACGTACGCACATACAGCCTCTCTCACACACACACACCCTCACACATACACTCACACACACACACACACACACACTCACACACTCACACACACACACGCTCACCCACACACACACACACACGCACTCACACACACACACACAATATTTATGTTATATATATATACAGGGTTATTGGTAAAACATTAACAACCTCTCAGGACTATATTACTAACATCATGAACAACAACTTTTGTTCTATGACTTTTTAATGACCTGCCAAAAGTAATTAATGAGCCAGTAGTTTTGTTTGCTGACGATAGTACAGTGGTTCACATCAGGAAAAACCAAATAAATTAAGATTCAATAATTAATAAATCTTTAAATAACATTGTTCAATGGATGAAGGATAATAATCTAATTTTAAACTTAAATAAAACTAAAATAATGCGATTTAGGAATTTACACCAGAAAAATACTATAAAACTAAATATAAATCACTTAAATCAACAAGTAGAAGAAGTTAACAATACTAAATTCTTAGGTTTACATATAGACTGCAATTTAACATGGAAAGCCCACATTGACCATATTTGTAAAAAGATGAACCAACAGTCGTATCTTTTGTATAAATTAACCAAGGTTGTCAACCAGAAAACAGTTATTATGGCATATCATGCTAATGTGGGATCTATCCTCCGATATGGAATCATCTTCTGGGGTAACTGCACAGAAAAAGAGTGTGCATTTAAATGTCAAAAACGTTGTATTAGAGCAATTTGTAACTTAAAAATAACGGATTCCTGCAGACCATATTTCAAAACTTTAAAAATTATGACTATGCCTTCATTGTATATTTATGAACTGACAATATTTATAGTCACAAATCCTACTCTATTGAGAAGAGAGGGCCAAGCAAATGGGATCCCAGTAGACTAACAATACCAATAAATAAAACTACATTTATGAACCAAAGTATTCTGGTTATGGCTAGTAGAGTCTATAACAAGTTACCAAATAATATTAAAACAATAGTTGAACTGCACCTTCTGAAAAACAAACTACAATCTTTTTTAGTAGAAAAGGCATATTATTCTATAAATGAATACCTAAATGATAAATTATAATATTTTACAAGTATTTAGTACACATTTCTTACTGGCTGTAACTTTAATATTTTATGTCACTAAATCAGTAATAATATGCACTGAATAACAATAAGTCACTAGCTAATTTTAATAATGTGTAATGCTATAGGTGTAATTAATAGTAATGTGTAATTGATAAAAATATTGAAGTAGTAATAATGTGCAGTTAATAATCCATAATGTGTGATTAATAATAAAATGTTATTTTAAGTTACAACAATACAACATTTGCACACCATTGCAATGGTCAAATGCAGTGTTTCACAATTATTATTTTTTTACCATCTGTGTATTTGCACATACCTGTATTTAGCAAATAAATGAATTTGATTTGATTTGATTTGATTTGATTTAAAACATAATACATTCATCAAAAACAAAGCTTCAATATTTCGTTGTCTTATCTAACTACGTTTCAACTCTGTATTTTATTGTAGGTACCACAACACCACTCGTAGGTAGTAATAATTCTAACTAGCTACGCTACGATTTCCCGCCTTTTTACGTAAAAGCCAAATAATACCTAGGTGCAATCGGACATTTGTTACATGGGAATGACCTTGATCTTTCACACAGTACCTACGTACTAACACCTTAATAAAAACAAACTATCAACTAGGTACCGTATGTGACGTATTTTTCTTGTAAAATTGTAACTGATTATCACTTGATAAAAGTAATTGTTTGTAGGTACCGAATACTGAATCCACTCTCCCTTCATACTTATCCAGGCTTAGGACTGGCTACATTAAAAAATAAAATAAGAACAAATTCTATGTAGGTACTTAAATTACATATGCAATGTGACGAAAGTTATGTTGAACATTCTTCAACTTAAAACTGGTACTATTCATCCATTTTTATTTTTAAACTAGCTTTTGCCCGCGACTTCGTTCGCGTGTAATAGCGACTTTCGGCAGAAAAGATAGCTGTGTCCGCGAATCTGTTAGCGTGTGACTCCTTCTGTTATTAAGTTAATGTATTGGTAATATTGTTTAGATCACATTTACATGAGGCTTAAACTATATTGGAAGTTGTTGCGTCCGGCACGTGAACATAAAGATTTCTAGAACTGCTAACCCGGGAAAGAGCAACGTATAACTGACCATGCGAGAAACAACTGACACCGAGATCTACTCCGGCAACACGAAGAGTCTGCCCTTGAGCTTTATTAGTTGTCATTGCATAACACACCGATACCGGGAATTGCGTTCTTTTAAATTGGAACGGAAAATTATTTGTATAATGGGTATTCCGGGGATAAAGACGGTTTCTCCTGCACCGCAACCTGTTACAATTTGAGCGTCGATTATATTTTGTTGCAACTGGGTTACTTTCAGTCGAGTTCCATTGCAAAGTTGTGGTGGTCTTAAATTTCGGAGTAGAATAATCGGAATGCCAATTTTTAAACAAATTTCATGAGAAGGAATATTTAAAGAATTTAAGAATTCTATCGGGTAGGTAATTAGTGGCTTCTTGTTCATCGACCATTCTATTTATTGATCTATAAACTTTGCTTTCCCCCTGTAGATTTGACAGTATTTTGTTATTAATCTCAAATGCCTGATCATTGCGAGGAGTTAAAATGGATCTTTCGCTGAGCCAAGTATTGTCCCTATTTAATATATTTGTCACCGTAAACCGACGATATCAGATGTGTTTGAGATTGAACTATACAACATAATTCAGGCGTCAAAATAAGTTTTCCTTGGTGTAGTTGTGGATAGGTACCTCCACCAATCTTTAATAATGTATTAGAAAATTGACTATTATCTGGATTATCTCCAGTTCTCACTCGCATGTTTATAGTTAAATGCATCGATTGTATATCACGCCACAAATAAGAGCTTTTCAGGCAAGCCCTAACCTCATCAGCTCGGGTTCCCCGTAGTATTACCGGTAAGGTTTGTCGGAAATCACCACAAAATAAAACCGTGATACCGCCCATTGGTCGATCATTTTGTTTTATATCCCTTAAAGTTCTGTCTACCGCTTCTACTCCTTTTCGATGGGCCATCATACACTCATCCCATATGATTAAATTACACTCGCGCATACCTTAGCTTTGTCGCTATTGCTTGAAATACTACAGGTTGGACTTTCCGTGCGATCTAAATCAATTGGTATTTTAAACATAGTGTGAGCAGTTTTACCTCCTGGTAGCAATGTTGCAGCTATCCCTAATGAAGCCACGGCAAGAGCAATTTTACCCTGGTTTCGAACGGAAGCTAATATTAATTTAGTAACCATATTGTCCCCAAATTATTTTGAACACTCTCGCACATGCGATCATAGACTGAACGTTGTTCTGCAGTCATCATTGGGACACCGCTTTCTAATATCGTCAGCAGTTCCATTGGGTTGTAACCAATCTCTGCGGAATATTCCCTTTTAGTAACGTCTCCGACTGAGGTTGGTGTTGGCAATTTTGGCAAACCATATTCACATAGTAATTTACCGCCTACTGCTGTTAAGTCATCCTGAAGAGCCAATAAACACTGATTTATAGCAAGATCACGGACGTTATCATTAGTTGTGCCTTCATCATTGTGAGATATATTCCTAAGAAAGTCTTCTGCAAGTTTTTCTTTATATTTTTCCCATAATTGTATAGCATCTGACAAATTACAAAATGTTAGTAATGTTACAAATAAATGGCGTAACCATCGTTGATTATCACTAATACAGGATTCTGCTAAAGCGTCATCCCAATGCTGATCATTTTCAAGCAAATGACGCGCTTGGCAAGCTTTTCTAAAATCTATAAATGAGGTTGGTCCTCGCACTGTGTGTAACAATAATCGCAAATAGAAACACTCAGCGTTGTTAGGATGAACGGTATACACTCTACCAAGAACATGTTCTGTGAAAATACCTGACTCGCCACCTACAGGCCTGCCACGGCGTCTCCGATTAAAGACACCTCGTTGCTTATTGTAGGTATAATACGATGGAACTTCCTCATACAAAAGAGATTTTGCAAAATCATCAGTTTGGCAAAGTCGAAAGAATGCTAATAAAGTTGTAGGGTTCTCTAATCGTTCTGTAACATTTTCGGCGTTGAAATATATACGTTGACCGCCTTCAAGATGAACATCTAGATGAGTCACAGGTGGATATCTTTCGTGAATGTTGAAACTTAAGATCCGCCGCACAGCTTCTGAAGAACTAATATATCTGCCTGACTGAAATCTAGTAATTTCATTATGTTCATTTCTCAACGCAAATGTAGCGTGGTCACTGCCCTTATTAATGTACTTACAAATATATTTTATTGACTCTACACTATTACACATTTCAACATTTATGTGAGTTTGAAATGTTCTAGACAACACAGGCGAATACGGAACGCCCACCTATTATCTAAAGTTACCTGTTGTCTAGACACTCGTTTTTCAACAGTAAAACCACCATTGTCTCTTCAACGACGACGATATAATGGGTATCCATCATGTCCCGTTACAGTTTCATCCACTAAGCATTTTGGATATCTTTTAGTGCAACGACCGTCTTGCATGCAAGTAGGATTCCCGTTAAATGCACCACATGGACCATGTATCATATGGGTTTTAACAATGTCGTATAGCACGCGATCTGCAATCGGACTTGGAATTTCAGCACTGATTAAACTGTCTACATCATTAGGTCGAACCTCATCTTTTACCCATAGCAGGATATGTGCGTGAGGTAAGCCGCGTTTTTGCCATTCAACACTATACATATAACACAATACTTCTCCAAAAATGTTATCTTTGGTAAGTAGATCTATCATTAATTTTAATTTTAAATGAAAAACTCTTGCGATGATATCATGGCGTTCATGCGGTGCTTGACCCTCAAGAAGCTCCCGAGTGATTTCATCCCACTTAGGATTGGTAGTTACTGTAATAAATAAGTCGGGACGTCCATATTTTCTTACGTAACAAAAGCATCTTGAGTACGTTCGTGCATGTACCGTGGACCATCAGTAAAAAAGAGGGTAAAATAACTAAACGGCCCATATTCACCGTATCATTATCTTGCTGCATGGCGTCGCGAAGGTGTACGTATTCTTCAGCGCGTAGCTGCCTTTGATTAGATCGTAAGTAAACTAACCTTTCGGTTTCAATTTTTGCATACATGTCAACAATAAACTGATTGAAGAAGCCACGAAAACGTTGAAAGTATACAAACCTATTCCGCCTCACTTGCAAGTGGTAACAATAAAATTGAAGGCATGAAATCTTTTTATTATAATTAGGTGCACCTGTATGCGGATCAGTTTGGTATAATAACCATCTTCCCCTCGACAACATATCAGACGATATTGCAAACTGTCATAAGCCCTGTAGGTTTCGTAAATACGTTGCAAACGATTGTCTCTGGACCGGATAACAATATCACGCCTATCACATTCTTGGTCGACCAATACCACAGCAACTTCATTTGTGGATGGAGCATTATAACGCCTAGGATGTTCCTGAGTTGGACGCCTATCGGCATTTATAACAATTTTATAATTGCTATCATCATATCGAGGAAGAGCTTCTAGTGCCGATTTAAAACTGCATACATATGAATTAACCTGATGCAACATGTCTTGAAGTTGTGAAATTAGTTCAGTATTTAAATTCGGGAAATATTGATTTCTTATATTCGACTGTTCGTTGTAGTCGGATACGAAATATATTCGAAGAAACTTAGGTTGGTCTTCAGGCAAAAGGGATCCTATCAAATGGTAAACATGACCTTGTACCTTAAAAGTAGGCATGAAAGGACCTTTTGAGATTTGTTGAGCACCAAAGGATGTCATTTGAAACGCACTATTATAAGTGCGAATATTGTCTAAGAACTGTTTAGATTGCTCATGTTCCCCTAAAAGTAGTGATTTCAATGGTTCCGGCGGGTCTGCGAAAGAAGGCAAATTTATTTTGCCTCCAGAACAACAGAAACCAGCCGACTCCTTACTCCACTTTGAAGCATTACAAAGAACACATACTATTGCCCATTAAAGAAGATGATCTGTAATCAATTGCAAGGATATAAGCAAACCCACTTTTATATTTGTCGGACCACGCCACCGAAATTCTAGATTGATCATCTATGTGTAAATCTAAGTTATTAAGACTATGTCGAAATCTGTCTGAGGTAAGACGGGCCTCTCGCTGTTCGTCCGTTTCAAGAGACCGAATATTTTCGATTCTTAATCTTTCATTAGACAAACTTATTAATCGATCTTGTTTCAAAGAATTGTAATGTTCACGTACCGACTCTATTCGTTGTACATGCTCATGTTCATCTTCAAGAGATCGAATAATATTATGGTGCACCCTATCATTTGTCAATTCTCGAGATAAAATATGATGTTCGCGATCAGCTGTAAGCCGTAGTTCCCTTTCAGTGAAGGTTTCTGACTCACGAAACAATGTATGACGTTCTCGGTCAGCTGAGAGCCGTAGTTCTCGTTGTGAAGCAGTTTCAGCTTCTCGGGATAACACATGTTGTTCTCGGTCAATAGTAAGCCTAAGTTCTCGTTGAGAAAAGCTTTGAGACGCACGTGATGTAGCTCGTCTCGCTCTGTCAGCTGCTAATCGCATCTCTCTCTCTGGAGAGCTTGCATTGGCTCGAGAAGTTGAGGCACTAACTCTCATAGAGTTTAACCGATGTGCTTTTTCCTCTGCTGATTCTTGAGAACGCGCATTTCTCATCCTCTTAGCATCTCTCGAATTTCGAGATAAAGATGGTCGTTTTTTAGGTGGCATTTTGTATTTTTAATTAACGGTATATTAAATATAGCTGTTGCCCGCGACTTCGTCCCCGTGGGTAGAAGATATAAGTTATGATTCATACCTGCCCTGTTTTTTTTACATTTTCCATTGTATTTTCGCTCCTATTAGTCGCAGCGTGATGGTTTATAGCCTAAAGCCTTCCTTGATGAATGGTCTATTCAACACAAAAATAATTTTTCAATTTGGACCAGTAGTTCCTGAGATTAGCGCGTTCAAACAAACAAAACAAACAAACAAACTCTTCAGCTTTATATATTAGTATAGAAGTATAGATGTAGGCGTATTTAAAAAGTGGAATCAGCATATTTACAGTAATTGATTTAATGATAATTAGATATTTCAAATCAATATTTACAAATTATTATTACCTCTCAAGTTCAAGTCTCGCGGGTGTCGGTGAGTATCGCGCACATAACGTTCAAAATAGTCACCTTCACAACCAACACATAGTCCACACCTAAAAATAACCTGTTCATTTACTCGCGATAACACTTCAGGGTTCATTTTAATTTGATTAAACGCCCAAATATTTTTTTCTATTAACATATCACGGCTTGTGATTGCACGACCTGTGTACACTAGCGTCTTAACATGTTCCCACAAATAAAAGTCTAAAGGAGTAATATCTGGTGACCTCGGAGGCCAAGCGCGGGGCCGCCACGTCCTATCCATCGACCAGGATACATCCTGTTTAATAGGTCTCTGACTCGGTGAGCATAGTGCGCAGGTGCCCCGTCTTGTTGAAAGTACATACCACGTAAATCGGCGAGTGGTAGTTCTTCTTCTAATACCGGTAGTGTTTTCAGTAAGAAATTGTTCGTAAGTTTCACTGTTAAGTCTATCCCAAGAGATAGGGCCCAGTAATGTGGAATTCACGATTCCCGTCCATACATTCACACTAAACCGGTGTTGATAATTATGAGGTCTCGGTTCGTGCGGGTTTTCGTAACACCATAAATGTTCATTTCTGGTATTAAATAACCCCACTCTGCCAAATGTAGCCTCGTCAGTCATAATATTGTAGGCCGTTCATTTAAATACCAATTGCAAAAAGCAACTCGTGCGGGTTTGTCCGCTTCAGTGAGCTCCTGCGCACGATGAGGGTGGAAAGGATATTTTCCTTCACCGTGAATGACACTCCACGCGAAGTATTGTGTGACATTAAACCGCCGAGCTGCGTCATTGGTACTTGCTGCTGGATTTAATTCGAAGAATTCCAATATGTCTTCTTCTTCACGCACTGTGTGCCTCGGTGGACGACCACTATCCCTCAAGGCACTCCGGAATTGCCCGTAATCACGTAACCGCTGTGTGGCAGCTAACATTGTTACTCGGCTAGGTTTAGGCACGTTCGGGAATTGTATCGCATATTGGCGACAGGCTTCCGAAACATTGTCGTTACACCTAGCGAGTATTCGGACCATTTCAGTGTACTCGACATTAGAATATTGATATTGTGACATCGCGCACTGATAATTACGTCTCACTTTGCACGTAAGAATTTCGCACGAAGGACACTTATGACGCGACGCCGGCGCATCAAAGCGAACACTGACGGCCGCCCGGGCGCATAGAAATGGGTCAAGGTCTAGCATCCCCGCCCCCGACCCCCGCTCCCTGCCCCTGTCAATTGCACTAGACGCACAGTTTATTTACCTATAACTAGCAATTTTTTGGTGCGTGTAGATTTCGAAACATTTAGAGCGTTCAATTTATAATATTACTATTTTTGTAAGAAAGTCTGGTGAACTAAAATCTGATGAATTATTAAAAGTCATAGAACAAAGTTGTTGCTTATGATGTTAGAAATATAGTCCTGAGAGGTTGTTAATGTTTTACCAATAACCCTGTATATATATATATATATACACACATATATATCTCATTCAAATAACTAAGCACATGCACTTTTCTATTATACCACTGAACTTCTTCTTTAACTTCCAGTTACAATTAATTAGGAGAACTCTGGTACCCATACCACAAGTTAAATCTTATTTTAGGTACCAGTGGTCAACATAAATTAATATTGTACAATATGTTTAAGATTGTTAAACCCTTTTGTAACACTTTGCAATGTATTTTTTTGTGGCAATAAATAAATTATTATTATTATACCCAAATGCTCATGTAGGATTCTGAGCACAGTTGTTTTCGAAAGTCCCGTCATAGCTGCTAATTCTTTCAGTACTGTCTCTTCGACAAATTGAATGTTTTCATCAGTAATCGCCTCGGACGGATGTCCTGGGCGGGCTTCATCTTCAATTGATTGTCTTCCTAAACGCAACTGTTTCGCCCATTATTTTATGGTGGAATATGACGGGGAGGATTGTCCGTATACAGCATTATTAATATAGATAATAATCTACTTACACAAATTATTTAAGTTGTAATTTCGAAATGTAATGACACTAACAACGACATAACCTTCCCTCCGCGCGTTGGTACGGTGCAGTGGGGGTCTAATGCGCTGCTCGGTTAAATTACGTTTACGGTGTTCGAATCCCGGCTCGTGAATTGTTCCAGTTGTGTGGTATAGTGTTCCTCGTGTACGGTTTGTAATACATTGTGATTTAAATTTAAATTTGTGCTTAAATTATTCGACATAATCATCCGGTAAGTCATTTCATTTATTTTCTTTAGTTGAGGGTAGCGTAATATATTTCTACGACCGGGTGTTAATACTCGTTAACGATCTTATTAATAATTTATTTTTGTACTATCATCTGTAATTAACTCGCTTTCTTTATCAAGTGTAAGTAATGTCGGTATATTTAAACGATGACCCGCCGGATCGCGGCGGGAATGCTTTTGGTAGAAGCCATATGACGTCAAGGTCACCGCCTTCCGTGACGTCTAAAAGACTATTCTGTGAAATATCACCAATCGAGCGTTTCCACCCGCTATGTCCAAACGTGTACAACGGTCGGAATCTCATGAGGACCATGAGTCGAGTTTAAACACCTCCAACGCCAACTACTGCGATCTCGTATCTGAAGCGTCAACTTATCTGTCCAAAATCAATGACCTCGTAAACGACCAGGGCTCGCGCATAAATATCGCGAATAAGTCGGCCATTATGGACATGACTCAGAGCATAACGGCTATAGTTTCCTTGTTAGCCATTAAATCGTCCTGCAATGAGACAAAATTAGTTAATACGCAACGCGAATTAGATCTTCTTAAAACCAATCCGGCTTCTGAGGCCCGCGTTAAACAAACGGAGTCATACGCCGACAAACTTAAACTTCGCTTGCCGCAAGCCGTCCCACCGGTGCAGTCGCGCGCTCCGCTGCCTTGTGTAGTTGCGTACCCGACGGAGGAGCGTAGTGCAGATTACGTGACGTCATCAGCTACAAAGCAGGCGCTTATGACCGCGATCAAACCGAGTGACGACGGTTTCCAAATAGTCGGTGTTAAGAAAGTTAAAAAATCGGGCGTTATACTGCGCGTCGCAAATGAAAGTCAAATTAAAAAACATAAATCAGTCGAGGCGATTAAGTCCGCTGGCTTACGGTTGGAAAAGCCAAAGGGCCGTCAACCGCGTATATTAGTCAAGGATGTCCCCGCCTCTATGGAGGACAAAACTTTTTTGACAGCTTTGTACCGTCAAAACATTAAGGACGAACTAAAGGTAACCGAAGACGATTTTATTAAAAATACTCGCGTAATTCGTCGGCGTATGGTTAATCACGGCCGTAAATGGATAGGCATTAGAAATTGATTCCGCGATACGTCAACATCTCGTAGCCACCAAGGAGAATTTTTTTTTTTTTAGATTTTTTTTTAGACTGGGCTTCTGTCGTTTTGTAGACGATATAGAATTGGTGCGTTGCAATCACTGTCAAGAATACGGGCACGTTCAGGAAGTATTGCACACATAAAACTCCCACCGTGTCGCCAACTGTGCTGGAGTTGCCATGGAGACGACGGACTGCCTTTGGAGAAGGATAAGCCTGAGTTTTAAACCTGTTTTTGTGTAGCGTGCAAACGTTACAAGAAACCCGTGTGACCATCGTTACCGGGTCTCAGGATTGTCCGACTTATAAGATCAACTTGAACAGCTGGTTCTAAGCACCAATTATTAATAAAGAAATGGATAGTCTTATAATAGGGCAGTTGAATCTCCATAACGATAGGGTTGCGACGTCGGAACTAGAACAACTTATACTAGACCATAAACTAAATGTTGTCTTAATACAAGAACAATACCAAAATGCTAGTTTGCGTAATAAAGGTCGTGCAACTGGATAGCAAGGCACGAGCCGGAATCTACGTTTCGCCGTACAAGTAACCCCACGGTGACTTCGGATGCAAAATCTAATGACGTCACACTGTGCCGTAGCGGAGGTCTCAACTGCGTCTTTTAAAATCTACGTTGTGAGTGTTATTTTCAATACTCTGACCCTGTTGCTCCTCACATACACCATCTTCGCCATGTCTTGCGGTCGCTTGCCGGCTATAAGATTATTATAGGCGCAGACGTTAATTGCGTCATCATCGTTATGGTATGGCAAAGTTAGGGCTACCGATACTGATCGACGATGTGCCGTCGAGGATTTCATCGCTGAAATAAATTTATCAATTCACAACACCCCTGATGCGCCACCTACTTTTTGCAGCCAAATGGGCGAATCTTCTATTGACGTCACACTTTCAAGTGCAGACGTCCGCTTAGACAAATGGCGTGTCCTTCCAGATGCGTCCTGTAGTGGCGCGAGGTTCTCATTGTAATTACGTCAAGGGTGACTATAGGTACAAAACAAGTAATGCTGATTGGGACTTCTTTCGAACATGTTTTGAATGTCATGCCAGAGACTTCACCCATGACGGCCTGTCAGCTGAAGAGAGTGCTGAAATTTTATCAGCAACTTTCACTTACTGTGCTGATGTAGCCATTGGTCGCGGATCTATGACCAATATACACAGATGTGACTGGTGGAGCGGCTACCTCACTGAACAACGTAAACTATACCGTAGGTCGCGTAAAAAACTTAATGTTCTTAAGAAACGTCAAATAACGGGAGATGTGTTTATTGCTGCTTTGAGTTCCTTTCGAATCGCGCGGTCGCGTTATAGAGCTGCCATTGAAAAATCAAAGGGACATTTATTACGTAAAGTAGTCGAGAAACTGGAC
>NC_039505.1:2354788-2492868 GCF_003590095.1 Trichoplusia ni
CTTATAATCGGGGACCAAACGTCTACTTTTGCAGACTAACGCGAGATACAACTTGAGTCTACTGTCTAGGCTAACCTAAATGATTTATAATACCAAAAATAACGTCGCTCGATGAAACATTTATAATTTTAAGTATAAAGTATACCTACTTAATTAAGCTTCTATCAATATTTAATCAATTGTTTGGATTATCTCAGCAAAAAATGTAATCAACCATTTTCTTAAGATTTTTTTCCATTTTCCAGATAATTATTTTATAAAATACTAGGTATATGTACCAGTAACATTTACCTACATACTATGTAGACTTCAGTTTACAAGCAAAATATTTGTTTCCAAGTTATCGTGGAGGTAGAGCAGCGTACTGGCGCTTAATATCGAACAACTTGGAAACAAATATTTTGCTTGTAAACTGAAGTCTACATAGTATGTAGGTAAATGTTACTGTACATATACCTAGTATTTTATAAAATAATTATCTGGAAAATGGAAAAAAATCTTAAGAAAATGGTTGATTACATTTTTGCTGAGATAATCCAAACAATTGATTAAATATTGATAGAAGCTTAATTAAGTAGGTATACTTTATACTTAAAATTATAAATGTTTCATCGGAGCGACGTTATTTTTGGTATTATAAATCATTTAGGTTAGCCTAGACAGTAGACTCAAGTTGTATCTCGCGTTAGTCTGCCAAAAGTAGACGTTTGGTCCCCGATTATAAGGAAAGGAGAGAAAAACCATTCCGATATTTGATATTTTTAGCCGGTAAGTGTCCGGCAGACCACTTTGCATTACACAGGGCCCCGATTGCGCTATTTACAATTGCCAATGAATCAATGTAAATTGTATTAAAATATGACACTGTTCGTATTCTCTTAAGTATTTTGCCAACACAATAGGTAATTGGAAATTCATCGCATTGATAGCGAGTGGCTAGCCCCCTTTTAAATTTCTTATTATCGTGTTTACAAAATGTTTAATAAGATAGAAGATGAACTGATCGGACCTATCAGTGGGCTTGCACGATTTAGGTGTCAACTTCATGAGAATATTTAAATATCTTAAATCTCTAAACTTTAAAAAAGTATGTCACATTTATACATGCTAGCGAAAAAAAGTAAATATTTACATTATATATATATATATGTAATCACTAGAATACTATGTTTCATCATATTAATATTCAATAAAATTTATATGCCCAAGTGGCTGATTATGGAATGAACATTATTCTTAACTAGCTTTTTTTGCCCGCGTCGAGGTCGGTTATATCTCGTTCCCAAGAGAACTCTTCAAAAGTCCGGGATGAAAACTATCCTATGTTCTTTCTCAAAGTAAACTCTATCTCTGTACCAAATTTCATTAAAATCAGTTCAGTGGTTTAGAAGTGAAAGCGTAACAGACAGACAGACAGAGTTATTGCGCATTTATAATATTAGTAGGGATGAATAGCTGCAAGTATAACAAATAAACGATTTGATTTGATCGAAACAGGATTCGAATAAAATAAACATAAATAATGTTGTATTCATGTAAAAGATTTTATTAATATTTTCAAACACAATTTACTATATACACATTATTTTGTAAAAATATTCATTCTTGTCTTATTATTTATTGATTCATTATTTTTATAGGCAACATTATAAACATGATAAAAATCGTGAAAACTATTATGTATGAAAAATAGAAATTTCATTATAATTTTATTTTAAATAAGTACACGGAATCAGTTTATTATGCATTCTATAAAGATGCATAAATTAAAAATACATCAACGTGTATTTATTATAATATCAAAGTAAATAACAACTTATTAGAATGGCATTACTCATAGATACATATATAATAATATTTCATAAAAATAACGAAATAATGTAACCGAATACTTATTACAATAAAAATGGTTCGGCTCAACCTCATATTATTAATAATTCGAAAAGATCGCCATCAACAATGACAAACTTATCGAATAAATCACAAGTAAATCGTTATACAGTAGACTCCTCTATTCCATATTATTATGAGTGAGTACCAGATACATCTGTAAGTTTCAAGATTACATGGATGAATAGCAGATGTCGCAAAGCGAAGACAATGAGACGTGATCAGTCGCATTATCGTCGCGTTGGGACGTTACAGCCGAAATAAACGCGGCGCACTCCACTTTTACACTATAGGCTTAAAAGTATGCACACATGCGAGTACATAAGGCGAGCTGATTAGCGCAATTAACGGCGCGGGCCCCAGGCGGCGGTGGGCGCGGGCGCGGCGGGTGCGGCAGCCCGCGGGCCCCCGGCATTGTGGGGAACTCCTGCGTGGACGCCGTGTCGGGCGCGCGCTGCTCCCACGGCCCGCCCTTTACCACGAAGCCGGCAGTGCCGGGCGCGGCGGCCGACGCCGCTGCGGCCGCTCCTGCCGCAGCATTGGCGGCCTCCCGCTCCCCTAACACGTCGCCGAAGTCTCCGAGCGACGGTGCGGCCGGACGCGTGTAACGATCAGCCACGTCCTGCATCTGTTTACGAGTGCAAATAATGTGAATAGTCTCTTTCATTGTTACATTATTTCGGGTAAAATATTTGGCAACACTTACATATTCTTCAGCTAAGTTTAGAAGATTGGTCCTTAGCATCAAGTACATTCTCTTCGTCTCCTGTTATAACAACGATGCTGTCGTCACCCTGTTTCGGGAACCGAATATCAACCTTATAGTCATCCATAATACGTCGGATGTTTTTGCCCCTGAGACCAATGAGCCTCCTGTGAACTCGTGGATCGATATCCACCTCTTCGCGCATTGGTTGTCCTGTATAAAGATTAGAGTTTATATATGTAATTCGTTTTGAAATAAACATAATATTTTTATTCGAAATATGAATATTTTATTAGTTACATGAATATGAACTGACCAGTTGATGGACAATAGCCATAATGGCTTCCTTGGCTTGCTGAGCTTTGTCTTCATAACCCTGAATTGTGATTACATCATCATCAGGCTCGCCACGTTTAGGCAAATTTATTTGTACTCCATAATCAGTGCGAATTTTGGTAATAACGGATCCTCCTTTACCAATCACCAAAGGATGGTATTCAGGATCCACTTTGAATTTCAGTTCATAAGACCTAAAAGTAAAATTTTTGGTATTATTATGTTGTTTGTTTATACTGAGTCTGATCTATCATGACCTTTTTGAATGACATGGTTGTCAAGAACAATTAAGTGACGTGAATTCAATTTTAAGCTCGAACATTTCCCAATTGATTTACTTAATGGACCGAAATAATTTTAGTTTTAAACAAAATACCGTGGTTTACGTGTGCATTTTCGAGCAATTAAATTACTACGGCTAATATTAAATAAATAAATGAAGTGGTAATGGCATATTTGGTTTGGTAATCTTTGTGTTTGTTTTAATGTGTTTTTAGGCAAAAAGATACACCACCTTTGTTAACCTTCTTTTCAGTAACAGTAACTGAACTAATTACACTGTAGCTGTTTTTATTTCGTCAAATTTTAATAATTTATTGATGGTAATAATTTACATATTTTATGTATCACGCACATAAGAGACAAAAAATCCGATATATCTCATTCGAGGACATCAACCAAAAAGGCCAATTTATTGTAGGCAGATTATAAAATGTCAATCCGACCTTATGTAATAATTTTTGTTTTGTTAAAAAATATATATATATTATTGTGTCAATCTATACTTTTAATAATATTATAAGTGAAGAGTTTGTTTGTTTGAACGCGCTAATCTCAGGAACTACTGCTCGAATTGAAAAATTATTTTTTGTGTTGAATAGACCATTTATCAAGGAAGGCTATATAACATGACGCTGCGACTAATAGGAGCGAAGATACAATGGAAAATGTGGGAAAAACGGTTCAAGATCTTCTAACCACGTGGACGAAGTCGCGGGCAACAGCTAGTAAACTATAAAGTTAATTAATCGAAAGTTAATCTAAGTCTTACCTGAGAATTCTATCCTCTTTCTCTTTTTCCATGTCAACAATTTTTTCTGTCAGGGCAACTTTGGCTTTCTCAACATTAGTTGGTGTGCCTGTCACCTGTATAATCATAAATTTGAGATATAAACAACATTTTTTTATAAATCATTTATCATAATTTCTTATACAAACTTAGCATTAAAAGACTAACAAATGATTATTTTAATTACCTTAACCAAGTCACTGGTGTCGTCATTTGGTGGGAGCAGAATATGAACATCATAAGTCTGCATCAGTTCTCTTCTCTTCTGTCCAGCAAGCAATCGATGCAGTTCATTCGGAACTTCAACATCAATTGTATTGGCACCTAATTCAAAGTAAAAGAAATATGTTTTTTAGACAGCACTAGTAAGACATACTAATTTTGTTACAAACAACAAATAAAAACATAAATTACAATACCTGCTCAAGTAGAGCTTTTTTAGCTGCCTCGCAATTTTCTGGGCGGCCAGTAATTCTAATTATATCATTAGGGCCTGGTTCAGAATTATCATCGTCCTTGACAGGCACGTCAGCTCCTTCAGTTGAGTCGCGTTCGGGGAATTTAATTTGGACGTCGTGTTCGGCGGTAATATCCTTGACTTTAGCACCACGGGCCCCCATCACTGTACGATGGTGCCTTTGAGGAATTACACACTCGATAGTCACCTGATAGTAGAAAGTAGAAATCAGTACTTATGTATATTTATATCCAAAAAAATCTCATGTCACCATTTCTGTTACTGTCTGTCACATGTCTACTCTTTTGACATGGATAGACCAATTTTTAAATGCAAAACAGTAGGTCTGTGAATTATCATTTAGGAGTATAAAATTATGTAACCGACATAATTTTTATACTCCTAAATGATAAGGGCTGTCCATCATGAACAATTTTTTTAAACATTTTTTGTTTTGTACACAAATTTTTCAATACAAATAATGTTTATGGAAAAACAATGTTTGTCAGTTCAATCAGTAATATGATAAAATATAGCACGTTTTGAGTTGCATAAAGTCAATCTCGTATTAAAATATCGAGAAATAAAAGTGTTCTTAGAATACTACTCGATAAATGCGTACCTTAGCTTCCAAATCTTCAATTATTTCGTTGATGCGAATCTTGGCGGCCTCAATGCAGTCCTTCGGTCCCTTGAGCACGACTCGGTCGCTGTTGACGCCCTGGCGCGGGAAGGAGATCTGCACGCCGCCGCAGTCGTCGGCCGATGCGGCGTAACACCTCGCCGCGTCGTGCCACGAAGTGGCGGTGATGGCGCGGGCCACCGACATCTCGCCCTCGGACACGTTGCTGATTTCGGCCACCGCTGACTCTAGCTGCTTGCGGGCTGCCTCAACTTGCTCTTCGCGACCTAGATTATAAAATATTTATTAGAAATTACTCATAACAAGTTTGGTCTTTAAATCAAACAGAAAATGCGCAGCTTACCAATAATGAATATAGCTTCCTTATCTTCATCTTTCTCCAGTCGGGAAGATGATTCGAGCGCCAGTCTGCTCCCGAATCTTCTTGATGTTTGCACCATTCTTGCCAATCAAGAATTTGTGGTGTTCAGGCTTGGCGCGAACGTGAGCGTGTGTGACGTCAGTTCACGTTCGGACGCGTGGGCCAATAATTTGCTGTTTAGCTTTCTCGACATCTTCGATAGGTCCTTTAATAACAACCTTGTCGCTGTCACTCTCTGCAGGTGGGAACTTAATAAGAACTCCACCACACTCTTTCCATAATGGAATGAATAAGTTTGCCACCAGCTCCAATAAGAGAATTGTAATACTTAGGCGCAATAGTGACTTCCTCTGTTACAACATTGGCTTTTTCATTGTGTATCTGTTGAATCCTTTTAACAGCATCTTCAACATTTTCACGTTTACCTCTCACGGTAATAACATCGCTATCATCGCCTTCGGCTGGAAGATCAATCACAGTTTGAGTTTCATCTCGGATTTTCCTTAAATTAGCACCACCTTTGCCGATAATAAACTTGTGGAACTGCTTGAAAATCGGTACTTCTTGGACATAGGAAGACTCCGCTATTTCTTTGATGATCTTGTGCAAATACTTTTCACATCTCTCAATGTCTTCCTGAGGTCCCCTTAACTTGATAGGACTCCTCTTTTGTCCCTGATCGGGCAAGGAAATAAGCACGCGCTCGAACTTCTCACGAAGTTCCTTAATCTTTTCTCCTCGGACTCCAATAAGAGATTTGATGTATCTATGGTCGACATAGACTTCCTTAGTTCTTTCATTTTCCAATTTCATGACCATTTCTCTTAGTTCCCTCTCAGCATCGGCAACTCCTTGATGGCTACCTTCGATGCGAATAATATTGTTGCCTTCGTTTTCAATAATGTTAATAACTACCCCAGTCTCATCCTTCAGTCTATTAACTGTAAATAAAAGGTTACTTGAGTATTTGTATCACAAAATGAAACATAATTGAATTAATTTATTAGTAAACCTACTGTTAGTTCCATTCTTGCCAATAATATGCTTGAAGAATTTGGGATCAACCGACAGTTCGACGTAAGTCAGGGTAGCAAGCAAGTTCTTCACAAAGTCATCTAACTCAACTTGTGCACGTTCCACTTCCTCAGGGGGACCATCAATCTTCACCTTATCTTCAGAGTGAGTTATATCAACATGTACCTGCAGGCAAATTTAAATGTAAATAGAAGCATCTAGAAATGAATATTAAAGATAGACTTGCTATAACTTGAGAACGGCTAAACCAGTATTTGTCTTATTTTAGTCTTGAAATATTTGTATTTGTACCAATTTTTGTCTGCCTTCATCGTCGACGGTTGGGCAGTACGTAGTTCTCCTGTACAGGTAGTCACTTAATAAAGACAATATACTAACCTTTGAGAAGTCTTGAGTTATCTTTTTAATGTTAGAACCATGCTTTCCAATTATATACTTATGGATCCATGTGGGAGCATCAACAGTTGCAGTTTTAACAGAGTTCGCTTTTTCACAGACTTTTGAGAGAGCTGTTAAACAAAAAAAAAATGAAGTGCTAAGACACATTCTATATGTAGGTATAAATATTTTTTTATACAATGACAAGTTATTTACCAAGGCCGATTTTGTTGTGAGGGCCATGTAGAGTGATAGTTCCAGTAGGTGAGTCTGGAGGAGGCATCTCCACAGACACTTCAGTCTCCTTCAAAATCTCTTGGATAGTTGTTCCACGAGCGCCAATTACGTATTTGTGCTGAGATTTGGGTACTTCAACACGCACTGTTGAACATTTCTTGACCTGATAATAAATATTTACTATTAATATTGCATTGCCAAGTAATAAAGATCAATCTTCGAAAGTTGCAATGTATTGTCTGTGGGTAACTCATATAAAAACAGCAAATTTAACAGTAGGTATATTTACCATCTCCTCATAAATTTGCTCGATTTGCGCTTTAGCAGCAAGCACTCCATTTTTCTCGCCAGCAATAACGATCTCATCGCTTTGCGTGGACGCGGGCGGGATGTGAATGCGAGCTCCGGTCTCAGCGCTAAGCGCCGACGCACGCTCGCCGTAAGGGCCCTGGATGAACGGGTGGTAGATCTTCGGGATCTTGATACGCTCCAAAGCTTTGCGCGACTAGAGAATAATAATAATAAATTAAATAAGTGATACTTGCTAACTATCATTTTTAAGGTAAAAAGTCTTGCAAATAAATAATAGTCATAAAAAACTAAATATATATATTCACCTGTTCTTCAGAACAGACTCGGATTTCATGTTCAGCTTTTTCAATGCCCTCCTTGGTGCCAGTTATAGTGATAGTCTCACTAGTGTCTGCAATGCCAGGGACACTGATTTTAGTAGCGGTGACCTTTTCCAATTCCTTCAGCTTTTGGCCTTGTTTTCCTAAGATCCATCGGTGGTGTTCCTTAGGAATGTTAACCTGCTTGCTTGCCTAGAAATAATGAATTTGAATATAAAAATTCGAAATGGCTGTAGTAAATACAAGTTATAGACTTTTTTTCATGTTTCTTGTACCTGTTGTTGGAAGTGGGTCAAGATGAGGCGCCGAGCATCAAGAACAGCACTATGTTTGCCAGTTATCAGAAAAGTCAAACTGCCATCCTTGCTGGTAGATATTTCAATATGGGCGCCGGTATCTTTAGTAATAGATTGACAGGTTCTCAATGACTCGCCTTCGCCGAAAGTGTTAGCATTATCAAGTTTTCTCTCTTCATATGGCACATGGAACACCTAAAAGGAAACCATAATCTTGTACTTCTTCATAATTACTAGCTTGAGATAAATATAATATAATTTAGTTTGATTTCAGTAGTGTCAAAATTGATAAGATAGCTTAAAAATGAAATGTAATTAGACAAATTAGTAGTCTTATAATATTAAAACTTAAAAGAGATATTTTACTTATCAACTCATTTGGTTTTTATTATCTGAAAGAACTGTTATATTATTACAAAACATACTACTTATCAATAGCTATTACTGATTACGTAAGATTTAACGCACATGTGTCGTCCACGTGTACCTACTTTGACTTATGAGTTTAAGTGAAAGTACAAAGTAATGACTTTAAAATAATATAACATTTATACGACGTGTTTTTCCTCTACACAATATGTCAACTTCACATTCGAAAATATGGACTTCTTGACCTATAAATGAGTGTTATCTATAAATTTAATCAAGTTTAATGTTCACCTGGGTATGCAGTGACGATCCAACGCGAAGCTTGTTTGTAGTTTGTTGAATGCTGCGTTGAACCGGCGGCTGCGAGTGCGGCAAAGCCGGGAATAGATCGTCGTATGCGTAAGAAGCATTATTTTCAAAGTTTGCGTTATTCATCTCCTCAACATGCACGGGTATCTCAGAGTGTACAGGAATCATATCGCCAACCATCATGGATTGCTGATGCATCATTTTCGTCCCCTCCAGCAGTCCTTGTTCGCGCCAAGTCGTTACAGTACTAAACAAGTCAAATAGATTACATTTTACTGTTAATGAAGTCAGCTTACACAAATACACACAGTTCTTATTTGCATTGATATATTTGAACAATTGTTTTTAACCTATTCATACTAAACTTGTGCTCATTAAATACATCATTGAATAGAAATTACATTGATTGTACTGTTAAAGTATAATAAAGGACACTGCAATATATTGTGTGGCAAGAATCACAACTGAAAAAACTAGATTATACAATTTTACAGGCTGAAGATACTTAATTAGCTGAATAATATGAAATTAAATAAATACTTAAGTACTACAGCGGGACATTATTTTGTTCTGTGTTATCCGTTACTCATATTCTCAATTCAAATACTAAAATCATAATATAATATTAAAGATTTTTAAAAGAGACAGTTAGATTTGACAGTCCATTTATTACATTAGAAAAATGTCCCCACTGTTTATAAACGCTAAATCAATAAACCTTGCGCTAATCTTAACAATTAGATTAGGCAGATCAACAAGTTATTGAGATTTCAATATGATTAGATTTATGATTATGGTTGCCCAGTGTATTTCAGTAATAATCATAAACTAATCAACAGGAATAATTCATTACATTACTGTGGCGAGTAAGTCGCACGACTAAACACAGCACAGGATCACGCCATTTTACGTCACAGCGTGCCGTGTGCAAAACAAGTTTCGAAAGCTCCGCCCACCTTGCGACGACAAGTTAACTTAGTGCCGCCTCCCAAGACATGGCGTCTGCGCATCCTTTGTTCGAAGCACTAATGAGGCAAGATGGCGGCGCACTCATCTATTGTCCACGCTAATGAGAGGGCGTAAACTCCTGCGCAAATATGCCAAGTGGGAGCCGTTTTTTATCATAATGTTTAGTATAAATAGCTGTGTATTTTCTAAGATTCATTCATTACGCTTGTGTCTTGCTACCGCAATATAACTCTGTCGCTTTCACCTGGCATTTTATTCCTTCGCTTATCATCATATTCCTCATTGCTTCTGCTATACCCACCTGTATTATCTACGCAAGTAGTATACTGTAGCCAGCATATACCAACGGAGTCCTATACTACTTCACTGGTGACCCCGACGTGATCCGGATTGAAGTATAGAAACTCGAAGCCTGGTAAACATCAATTATGGTGGACAACAAAGAAGAGGACAAGGATTTCTTCATGACATACCGAGTGGGGGTCAAGACACCAGCCTTCAACGCAGATGATCCACAATTATGGTTCGCGCAGCTTGAGGGCCAGTTCGTTCTCTCCAACATTTACAGACAACACGAAGTTTTATTACGTGCTGGCGCAGCTCGAGCCACAACATTCAGCTCAAGTACGTGACCTCATAGTGAATCCCCCCTCCACCGGCAGATACGAGAAACTGAAAGCAGAGCTTATTAAACGATTGTCCGCCTCACAGGAAAGGAAGATTAAGCAGCTACTCATGCATGAGGAGTTAGGAGACAGGAAACCCACCCAATTTCTCCGCCACCTGCAGCAACTGGCTGGACCCACTGTCCCGACCGACTTCATCAGATCAATTTGGTGCAGTAGGTTGCCGGCGAACCTCCAAACTATAGTCACGATGCAAGCAAACTCCAGCCTAGAAGAAGTAGCAGAATTAGTAGACCGCATCAATGACATCGTTCCAGTAACCGCGCAAGTAGCTGCTACTAGCATGCCAGTGCCTGGGCAAGTAGCTAGCTCACAGCCCGCAACGAGCCAACAAAGCAGCGCTATCGAAGCGTTGACACAAACAGTGGCTGAGCTATCACGAAAACTTGAGGTTATGAGCTCGCAGTTACGTCACCGATCTTCCCGTTCCCGTTCTGGAGGAAGGTTTAACCAGAACCGCCACCGATCACAATCCCGCACGAGAGACAACCGGTACTGTTACTACCACAGCCGATTTGGCGACAAAGCCCGCAGATGTACAGAACCATGTGCCTATAATAAGAAGGCGTTAAACCACCAAGGCAGCCACTAAAGGCGGATATTGACTGCCATGCAATATCGAGCCGCCTGTTCATTACGGATCGCAGCACTAAGATACAGTTTCTTATAGATACGGGTTCAGACCTGTGTGTATTTCCACGATCCGCTGTACGGGGACCACGCATGAAGACAAAATACGAGTTGTTTGCAGCCAACGGGTCAGTTATCAGCACATATGGATTTCATCCCCTAACACTCAACTTTGGACTCCGCCGCGAGTTCACGTGGCGATTCATAGTTGCCGACGTCACCAAGCCCATAATCGGAGTCGACTTTTTGGCTTACTACAATCTGATTGTCGACTGCCGAAACCAGCGCCTCATAGACAACCTGACGTCCCTTGCAACTCAGGCACCACAGTACGAACCAACAGAAGCCATATCATCTGTTCGCACCATCACCGAAGTTAGCAACTACCACCGCATCTTGAAGGAGTATCCAGACCTCACTCGTCCCACTGGAAAGCCAGGGGTACCGAAGCACAAGACACTGCACCATATACGCACTACGCCGGGACCCCCTGTCTCTAATCGTCCTCGTCGTTTGGATCCACAACGCCTCAAGATAGCAAAGCGAGAGTTTGAGGAGATGCTGCAAAACGGGACGGCACGCCCTTCGGAAAGCGCCTGGTCCTCACCACTGCACTTAGCGCCCAAGAAGAATGACGGATGGCGTCCATGCGGTGACTACCGCGCATTGAACGCACGGACCATCCCGGACGTCTATCCTATCAGACACCTGCAGGACTTCACCCACGAGTTGGCGGGCAGCACTATCTTCTCCACGATAGATTTGGTGAAGGCATACAACCAAATTCCCGTCTCTGAAGAAGACATACCTAAGACGGCGATAACAACTCCATTTGGCCTATTTGAATTTCCCTACATGACCTTTGGACTCAGAAACGCCGCACAGACTTTCCAAAGGTTCATGGACGAAGTTCTGCGAGACCTAACCTTTTGTTATGGATATCTTGACGATATACTGGTGTTCAGCAAGGATATCCATCAGCACGAACAACACCTCAGACTACTGTTCGAAAGGTTGGTCAAATACGGCGTCTTATTAAATACTAGCAAGTGTATTTTTGGCCAAACAGAGGTGATATTCCTGGGATACAAAGTCTCTGCGTCAGGTACACAGCCTCCAGAATGCAAAGTCCAAGCCATACAAGACTTCCCTGAGCCAAAGACGGTCAAAGAACTGAGGCGATTCCTAGGGATGCTGAACTTTTATCGCCGTTTCATACCTGAAGCTGCTTCAAAACAGGCACCTCTCAACGAACTGCTCGCAGGTCCAAAAGTCAAGGGATCACATCCAATCATCATGACACCAGAGCTGCTAGAAGCTTTCAACAGCTGCAAGCAGAGCCTCACCGAAGCCACACTCTTAGTGCATCCAGACCCTCACGCTGAGCTAAACATACTTACGGATGCGTCTGATACAGCAATCGGCGCAGTACTTCAGCAGCGGAGCAAAGGGAGATGGCAGCCGCTGGCATTCTTTTCGAAGAAACTCAGCCCATCGCAGAAGAAGTACAGCCCGTACGACCGTGAGCTTCTGGCAATATACGAAGCCATCAGATACTTCCGATTCATGGTTGAGGCACGCGTGTTCCACGTCACAACAGACCATAAACCGCTGACATTTGCGTTTGCACGCCCACGGTCAAATTGCCCTCCCCGGCAATTCAGATACCTGGATTATATAGGACAATTTACGACAGATATCAGATACATACCTGGGAAGGACAACGTTGTTGCGGACACACTTTCACGCGTCAATGAACTCCAACTACCCTTGGATTACCAGGCCCTGGCCAAGGAACAGCAAACCGACCTCGAACTGCAGAGCTTGCTAAAAGACGGATCATCTTTGAAGCTGAGGAAGGTGAAACTACCTGAATGCAACACCGAAATATACTGCGACGTAACGTGTATTCCACGACCATTTATAACGAGAACGTTTCGCAAGCAGGTGTTCATGTCTCTTCATAACCTCAGCCATCCTGGGCGTAAGGCAAGTGTCCGGTTGGTCACTGAGAGGTTTGTTTGGCCGGGGGTAAGAAAGGACTGCAGACAAATGGCAAAAGAATGTGAAGCGTGTCAAAGGAGTAAGGTGACACGCCATACCTCTGCCCCATTGCAGGCATTCAAACCACCTTCGGCACGTTTTCGCCACATCCACCTCGATTTAATTGGGCCCTTACCACTGTCCTCTAACTACAGGTACTGCCTCACGATTGTCGACCGCGCGACACGGTGGCCTGAGGCGTACCCACTGCAGGACATTACCGCAGAAACCTGTGCTACTGCTCTCACCACTGGATGGATAGCCCGGTTCGGCTGTCCAGAACATATCACCACGGACCGAGGCCGGCAATTGAATGCCGCACCTTCAAGAACCTAGCCGCCCTGATAGGCGCCACTCACCATCTGACCACTTCTTATCACCCCCGCAGCTAACGGCCTCGTTGAGAGACTGCACCGCCAATTGAAAGCCGCGATCATGTGCCATGCGAATTCAAGCTGGACAGAAGTTCTTCCATGGGTACTACTAGGCATACGCAGCGCATGGAAAGAAGACATAGGCGCAACAACCGCTGAACTCGTCTACGGTGAGCCACTCCGCCTACCTGGACAGTTCCTCACAGAAGCCTCAAAGGATGCCGTGGACATGAGTGACCTGGTAGACAGGTTACGCGCCCACATGACCAAGTTGACGCCACAACCAACGTCGTGGCACACGAGCTCCAGCCGACCCTTCTACATCCCGAAGGACTTGAGCACTGGCATCCCACGTCTTTCTACGCGAAGGCCCAGGTCGAAGATCACTGCAGGCCCCTTATACAGGTCCACACAAGGTCCTTGCTCGCGACCAGAAGACAGTAGACATCGAAGTCAATGGAAAAAGACAGAAGGTGACGATTGACCGAGTAAAACCTGCATATAGGACGAGAGACGAACTGGATCCAGGACAAGGCCAGACTTCAGACCCAGTTCAGCCTGATAACATAGTCAGAAAAACAAGAAGCGGCAGGACGGTGAAATTTCCTAACTACTATCGCCCGTAGTCACGGTCTCGCCGGGGGAGTGGTGTGGCGAGTAAGTCGCACGACTAAACGCAGCACAGGATCACGCCATTTTACGTCACAGCGTGCCGTGTGCAAAACAAGTTTCGAAAGCTCCGCCCACCTTGCGACGACAAGTTAACTTAGCGCCGCCTCCCAAGACATGGCGTCTGCGCATCCTTTGTTCGAAGCACTAATGAGGCAAGATGGCGGCGCACTCATCTATTGTCCACGCTAATGAGAGGGCGTAAACTCCTGCGCAAATATGCCAAGTGGGAGCCGTTTTTATCATAATGTTTAGTATAAATAGCTGTGTATTTTCTAAGATTCATTCATTACGCTTGTGTCTTGCTACCGCAATATAACTCTGTCGCTTTCACCTGGCATTTTATTCCTTCGCTTATCATCATATTCCTCATTGCTTCTGCTATACCCACCTGTATTATCTACGCAAGTAGTATACTGTAGCCAGCATATACCAACGGAGTCCTATACTACTTCAGTATATACCACCGGAGATGCTAACATAGATATTAAACCATCTAATACAGATGACCGATGTGCTAATTACCTAACCCTAAACGGAAGCCGGAAGACCCACGGTCATTACCTCCCCACTAGAATAAATAATTGTATTGATCACGTTCTCCTTAAATCCAATAAATCTACTGATATACTTGTCTTGAAATCCCATATCACGGATCACCTTCCATTACTAATATATGTGGAAGATCAGACTCAGTGCAACAGAAGGCTCCTGATTATAAGACCCCAAAAATAATTATCCTAATGTCATAAAGGATATGGAGGGACAGGATTTCACTCATGTCACTAACACGGTAGACCCTAATATAGCTGCTTCTTGTCTAGTAAAACATAGTTCAATCTATTCTGGAAAAACATACACGTATAATCAATGTTCCTAAACATCAAGAAATCTAAAGCCTGGATTACTCCGGGTCTATTACGATGCATTCGGCATCGTGATAATCTTCACAAAAAAGCCCGTAGCTCTCCCAATAATGACATGGTCCGAATCTCCTATAAACGATACCGAATAATTGTAACAACCTGCTCAAGAAGCTTAAAACTGCATATGAAATATCAGAATTGGAAAAAGCTAAACGTAACCCTAGAACACTCTGGAATAAAATAAAAGAGATTACACATGCCAAAAAGAGATGTGATCCTCCTCTAGAACTTTTAAAAACATGTGCGGACCCTTACAGTGCAGCCAATCAAGTATCTAAGTTCTTTGCCAACATTGGCTCAGACCTAGCCTCTAATATTGCACCCCCCCCCCACTGACATTGTCGCTGCCAAAAACTTCCTCCCCTAATTCATTTGTCATTCTTGCCGTTGACTATTCTGAGCTTGACTCAACCATCATGAATTTAAGACACGATAGTGCCACTGGATGGGACGGAATATCTTCTTTTCTCCTTAAAATGTGTCGCAAACCTCTTGTACCCGTTATCACACATATCATTAATATATCAATCGAAAAAGGAATTTTTCCAGAACCGTTTAAGAAGGCCTTGGTCCATCCAGTGTTCAAGGGTGGGAACAGAGACTGCGTGAATAATTACAGACCAATCTCGGTTCTTTCAGCAATGTCGAAGGTTATGGAAAGGTTAATAAATGGACGTCTACTCAACTTTCTGTACAAACAACAAGTCATTGCGCACAACCAATATGGTTTCAAGAAATGTGTTTCTACAGAGGATGCGATTGCCGACTTAACAGAAACTGTTGCTAGGAATCTAGACAATCATCGAAAATGCCTTTCAATATTCTTGGACCTACAGAAAGCGTTCGATACGGTTTCTGTTCCTACTCTTCTGGCGAAATTGGAAGCCATTGGCATTCGAGGAACAGCCCATGACCATTTCAAGAGCTATCTTCAAAACAGAAAACTTCGTGTAAAGATTGATTCATACATTAGTGATGGAAAGAAATCATCACCTACGCTATTCCTAATGTATATAAATGACCTTTGCAAATTGGAGCTCCCCAACAGCAAGATCTTCACATATGCTGATGATACTGCGATCGTAGTATGTATATGGAGATTCATGGACGGACGTGAAGTATCATGCAGAACAATCGCTACAAATTGTCATGAGGTGGCTGCAAAACAACCTTCTATCACTAAATTTGTCTAAAACCAATTATATTCCTTTCTCTATCAGTCAACGGACCGACGCACCATCTTATTTGAAACTTTTTGCTCATACCTGCATTGGCTCCACCTCCTGTTCATGTACACCAATATCACGTGACAGTCAAACTAAATATCTGGGTGTAGTAGTTGATGACGGACTAAAGTGGTACTCTCAAGTTGAGAGCCTAACGTCAAGGGTGAGGAAACTTATATATATCTTCAAGTCCCTAAGGCATTGCGCTGACCACAAAACATTGAAAATGGTCTATCTTGCACTTTGCCAGTCTGTCATTAGCTATTGCATTCCGGTTTGGGGTGGCATGCCGAAGACTAAACTCCTTGGGTTGGAACGTGCCCAGAGGGCTGGGCTTAAGGTGATGCTCAGAAAACCGTATAGATATCCCACTAATGAATTGTATGCGGAATGCAGGGTACTTACTATACGGCAACTCTTTGTGCTTAATGCCACCCTCAGAAAGCATTGTCAGGTTCTTTTATTAGATCCAACCACTCGTAAAGCCAAATATGCATGCCCATCTGTCCCATATAAAACATCCTTCGCTAGTCGCCAGCTTTATGTTATAAGCTCGCTCATTTACAGAAGAGTGAATAAACATATACAAATTTGCACAGACACGAAGTTAAAGCTAAACTACAAAACTGGCTGTATGATCAAGACTATTCTCGTATAGAAGATCTTATAACTATAATAATGTAGGCACTTAAAAACAAAAAATTAAAAATTAAAAATAAAGACTATTCTACAAAACTGAAACCATACAACACTACAAGAACACTCACCAAACTCACCTCTCACTAATACAACCCCCCTCCGCCATTAATACACCACACCACAACACACCATACCATAACACAAGACACCATACCACAACAAAACCACACCACACCTAACAACCACATAACCATCCTTAAACACACATACCTACATACACACATTCATATTCATAGTTATAGCAGGTCATTATAGGTTCATTATAATATAACATACACATAAAGGATTATTTGTGCACTAAGTTACAGTAGAACACTGACTCCTAAGTCACAGGGTTCCCCTAGTTTAGGAGGCAGGGTTTTCCACTATTTATGCAGCCTTTCTTCCTCCAAAGATTTTTGTTCCTATGAGCATTGTAAGAATTTGTATGTTAAGGTTTTTGTGTTAATAAACTTTATTTTTTATTTATTTATTTCTTTATTTATAATATTACAAATTATTGCCCATAACTTCGTTTGTGATCCAGGATAAAAGTACTCTATGTCCATTTGAAAGACCATGGTCTATTCATGTGTCAAATTTAATCCATACTCTTCTGACATCTTGTAAATATCTTATAAATATCTTGGTAAGTGCATTATTTGGTTAGTTTGTGCACTAGCGCACAATTTTATTTTTCAAGTTAGATAATAAAATTGTGTGCTAGTAACCAAATGCAACTGATAAAATTTAAAAATATATTGTAAAAATTCGCGTGACATATCACATATAAGTTAACTAAAAATACTGTGTATACAGAATCGAATCACAGAATATTATCATTACCGTTTGTTGCAGCTCATTGCCATTCGAATAAAAAAGAACGGTAATCGATGGTAATTAGAAGAATGGTAATTAGATTCATAAATATTTTCTATAAATTACCGTTTTTTGAAATAATTACAGCATTTTCGAGTTTATCAGCGGATAAAGAAACTTCTGCCGATTACATTCGTCAAATTATTATTTGATAAAAATTAGTATAAATACCTTTTATAACACGAACGGTATGCAGAAATATTCCTAACCGAACTTAAAGTTTCGTAGTCTTTCATGCCTGTGTTCGGCTCAGTGGCTGAGCGTTGAGTGTCTCCAAATGCGTAATGCGAAGCGCGGTGCACAAAGTCGGGTAAATATTAAAATATCGGATCGAGCGTACCGTCGAATGGTAATTATGAGAAAGTGTAGGGACATTTTTCGAAGTTGTATAAAACCGCTTAAATATGTTCTTTATAAAGAAATAAAACGTCAATGAATAGATTAACTATCCTATTATGCGTATTAGTAATAAAAAAGACATTCTTCAAATGCAGTTCTGTAACTGGATTTGGTAATTTCCTAAAATCTGGGAAAAGGGACGCAGACGGTAATAAGATTTAAGATCCTTTGTTTTAAATTTAGTAAAAAAAAAGTATTTTTAAGGATTGTGCCTCATAAAACACCAAGATAACTATTCGAAAACAACTTAAAATACCAATTCTTTCAGCGTTTTATATATTATTTATCTTCTACCATGTGATATGCACGAAATGAAATATTTACCTTGCTGCTTCATGACAAAGCGCTGGTCCACACATCGGGTGTTTCCAAGACTACCATCAAAGAATGAAGAATGAAAGCCCGACTTGGCCCCAAGCGATTTTTATTTATTTTCAAAATTGAAATCCGACTTCCGAGGAAAACGTTAGAAAAAAGTTTAACACGGATGAAGAGGTGAAGCCCGCGGTTTTGGCACATTTTGAAGATAAAACTTCAGACAATTTTTTTGAAGGAATTGAAATGTTAATTAAGCGATGCGAAAAGAGTATTGAAATTTAGGAGGACCGCATTGAAAAATAATAAAAGTTTTTTGAGATTTATCCTTTATTTATAGTTCAGACCAGAAACTTTTGGACCTTACTACGTGAAAGGGCGTCATGGTTCGATATGTATCGGGGTTTTTAGGAGCGGTTTTAGCGAGTAATAAAGAAAAATTGTAACCATAGCAACTGTCAAAATACCGTTGTTATTGTCATAACATTTCGAAGTTACGACTAAAATAATTTGTGAAGTAGATTATTATCTATATTAATCCATACTTCCATATCTATATTTTAATACTAGCTGTTGCCCGCGACTTCGTCCGCGTGGTTAGAAGAAATTGCGACTATAACTTGAGATTTAAACTATCCTATCTCTCAAGTTGAATCGAACTGCACATGGTGTGCGAATTTTATTATAATCGGTCTAGTGGTTTAGGAGTCACGGACACGGACTTATTTGTAGACCTTTTTAAGTTGTACAATACTGTAGTACATTGTTTTGATCTATCTGTAGGCTTCAGTCAGCGTTTGCAATGTAAGCGCAAAAAATGTGTTTTTACGACCCCACATTAGAAACCTCAAAAATTGTAACCTATGTGTTATTCTGATGTATAAGCTATATTGTGGTAAAGTTTCATTCAAATCCATTCAGTAGTTTTTACGTGAAAGAGTAACAAACATCCATACATACATACTTACAAACTTTCGCCTTTATAATAGTAGTAGGATATTATCCAAAAAATGTTTCGACTGGGGATGATCCCCACTAAGGAGACATTTAAGTAAGTGTGGTGGATCTTGGAAATTTGGAAGAAAAATTTTTCCATTTGAGCAGCACATTCCGTCTGTCTCTTTCTTCCATTTCAAAGCATGACAAAAATTACAAATTTCTCTCATGTCACCCACGGAAGTAAAGTCAGCATAATTCTAGACGAATATGTGAACCCTGATTTTTCCCCATTGTCCCAAGGTAATAAAATATTTGCATCGTCATATTCCATGGACTCATCAGCTTCGCTATTTGTTTCTGTATTCATATGGTATCGAGCTCGTTCCATTTCTAGGCGAGATTGACGTTGTTCTGCTGTTTCTGCTCGTCTTAGGTCATCTATTCTTTTCCTTTCAGATGCAAGATAACTTTCATTGTTTCTTTGTACACCTACATAGTTATGTCTAGCTATTTGTAATCGTTCTTCTCTTTGGGAGAGAGATTCAGACTCGCGCGAGAGAGCGTGACGCTCTCGGTCAGATGACAGACGTGCATGGCGTTCCTCGATACTCTCTTGAGAACGCAAAGTCGCGGTCCGAGTTCTTTGCGAACTTAAGCGCGACTCCCTTTCTGTGAAAGTCTCTGACTCGCGTGAGAGAGAGTGGCGCTCCCGATCAGCAGACAGCCGGACTTCGCGTTCCTGGTACTCTCTTGAGAACGCAAAGTCGCGGTCCGAGTTCTTTGCAAACTTAAACGTGACTCCCTTTCCGTGAACGTTTCAGATTCACGTGAAAGAGCGATGTGCTCTCGGTTAGCAGATAACCGTGCTTCACGATCTTCTTCCGATTCCTGAGACCTAATTAGTCTCATCCTTTTCGCATTTCGGCTACGCAGCGAAAGGTTTGTTTTTTTTCTTTGAGGCATTTTCAAGGAAAATTTAAGCAATAAAAAAACCAACAACACTTATGACCGAATAGCCTACAAACTTAAAAGAACGGTGCGTCGAACAGTCTAAGTATGTTCGTGGTCGTGACTTAACGAATTGGCTAAGTTACTGTAAAAAGATTGGCACTATTGGATACAAACTACGAAGTAAATAAAATACTACTTCGTACTTCAAACCAATGACCAAACGAAACCAAACAAAACACAAAACCAATACTTATATTTCGACCAATTTAGAACAACGATTTTCTTCCAAGCAACCTAAGACCTTTTACGACACACTCGAGAACTTTTAAGACACCAAACGAAACCCAATTTGCCAAGTAAACACGGTCGACGTGATTCTCGCGCGGAATTTCTTAACACCGCGATTCAGAAAATGACGTCATTTGCACAACGCCATCTATCGGATTTGGATTTCAACTATCAACATTAGTTCTATTTTTAGTCTTAAGATGTCGTTGCAAGTTTGAGTCGTGCAAGTCGTTCTTGAACTCACTAAATTAATCATATCTTTTGATAGAGTGAACCGATTTCGATGAAATAAAAACTAAGTTATACCTCAAGTTGCGTATAATTTTTGTATATAAACATTGTCTGCATTGAATTCGTAGATTTTACGTGATGCGCGCACAAACAAACATATAAACAGACAAACAGACAAAAATTTCAAAAATGATGGAATTGGGTTCTGTTACTTATCTTTTCACACGCTGGCTATTTTTTTTCTAAATTTCTTCAATGTACAAAAATGACTTTTCTACAGATTTATTATATGTATAGATATAGACTAGCTTTTGCCCGCGACTTCGTTCGCGTGTAATAGCGACTTTCGGCAGAAAAGATAGCTGTGTCCGCGAATCTGTTAGCGTGTGACTCCTTCTGTTATTAAGTTAATGTATTGGTAATATTGTTTAGATCACATTTACATGAGGCTTAAACTATATTGGAAGTTGTTGCGTCCGGCACGTGAACATAAAGATTTCTAGAACTGCTAACCCGGGAAAGAGCAACGTATAACTGACCATGCGAGAAACAACTGACACCGAGATCTACTCCGGCAACACGAAGAGTCTGCCCTTGAGCTTTATTAGTTGTCATTGCATAACACACCGATACCGGGAATTGCGTTCTTTTAAATTGGAACGGAAAATTATTTGGTATAATGGGTATTCTGGGGATAAAGACGGTTTCTCCTGCACCGCAACCTGTTACAATTTGAGCGTCGATTATATTTTGTTGCAACTGGGTTACTTTCAGTCGAGTTCCATTGCAAAGTTGTGGTGGTCTTAAATTTCGGAGTAGAATAATCGGAATGCCAATTTTTAAACAAATTTCATGAGAAGGAAGTCCGGGCATAATTAAAGAATTTAAGAATTCTATCGGGTAGGTAATTAGTGGCTTCTTGTTCATCGACCATTCTATTTATTGATCTATAAACTTTGCTTTCCCCTTGTATATTTGACAGTATTTTGTTATTAATCTCAAATGCCTGATCATTGCGAGGAGTTAAAATGGATCTTTCGCTGAGCCAAGTATTGTCCCTATTTAATATATTTGTCACCGTAAACCGACGATATCAGATGTGTTTGAGATTGAACTATACAACATAATTCAGGCGTCAAAATAAGTTTTCCTTGGTGTAGTTGTGGATAGGTACCTCCACCAATCTTTAATAATGTATTAGAAAATTGACTATTATCTGGATTATCTCCAGTTCTCACTCGCATGTTTATAGTTAAATGCATCGATTGTATATCACGCCACAATAAGAGCTTTTCAGCAAGCCCTAACCTCATCAGTTCGGGTTCCCCGTAGTATTACCGGTAAGGTTTGTCGGAAATCACCACAAAATAAAACCGTGATCCCGCCCATTGGTCGATCATTTTGTTTTATATCCCTTAAAGTTCTGTCTACCGCTTCTACTCCTTTTCGATGGGCCATCGTACACACATCCCATATGATTAAATTACACTCGCGCAATACCTTAGCTTTGTCGCTATTGCTTGAAATACTACAGGTTGGACTTTCCGTGCGATCTAAATCAATTGGTATTTTAAACATAGTGTGAGCAGTTTTACCTCTTGGTAGCAATGTTGCAGCTATCCCTAATGAAGCCACGGCAAGAGCAATTTTACCCTGGTTTCGAACGGAAGCTAATATTAATTTAGTAACCATATTGTCCCCAAATTATTTTGAACACTCTCGCAAATGCGATCATAGACTGAACGTTGTTCTGCAGTCATCATTGGGACACCGCTTTCTAATATCGTCAGCAGTTCCATTGGGTTGTAACCAATCTCTGCGGAATATTCCCTTTTAGTAACGTCTCCGACTGAGGTTGGTGTTGGCAATTTTGGCAAACCATATTCACATAGTAATTTACCGCCTACTGCTGTTAAGTCATCCTGAAGAGCCAATAAACACTGATTTATAGCAAGATCACGGACGTTATCATTAGTTGTGCCTTCATCATTGTGAGATATATTCCTAAGAAAGTCTTCTGCAAGTTTTTCTTTATATTTTTCCCATAATTGTATAGCATCTGACAAATTACAAAATGTTAGTAATGTTACAAATAAATGGCGTAACCATCGTTGATTATCACTAATACAGGATTCTGCTAAAGCGTCATCCCAATGCTGATCATTTTCAAGCAAATGACGCGCTTGGCAAGCTTTTCTAAAATCTATAAATGAGGTTGGTCCTCGCACTGTGTGTAACAATAATCGCAAATAGAAACACTCAGCGTTGTTAGGATGAACGGTATACACTCTACCAAGAACATGTTCTGTGAAAATACCTGACTCGCCACCTACAGGCCTGCCACGGCGTCTCCGATTAAAGACACCTCGTTGCTTATTGTAGGTATAATACGATGGAACTTCCTCATACAAAAGAGATTTTGCAAAATCATCAGTTTGGCAAAGTCGAAAGAATGCTAATAAAGTTGTTTGTGTAGGGTTCTCTAATCGTTCTGTAACATTTTCGGCGTTGAAATATATACGTTGACCGCCTTCAAGATGAACATCTAGATGAGTCACAGGTGGATATCTTTCGTGAATGTTGAAACTTAAGATCCGCCGCACAGCTTCTGAAGAACTAATATATCTGCCTGACTGAAATCTAGTAATTTCATTATGTTCATTTCTCAACGCAAATGTAGCGTGGTCACTGCCCTTATTAATGTACTTACAAATATATTTTATTGACTCTACACTATTACACATTTCAACATTTATGTGAGTTTGAAATGTTCTAGACAACACAGGCGAATACGGAACGCCCCACCTATTATCTAAAGTTACCTGTTGTCTAGACACTCGTTTTTCAACAGTAAAACCACCATTGTCTCTTCAACGACGACGATATAATGGGTATCCATCATGTCCCGTTACAGTTTCATCCACTAAGCATTTTGGATATCTTTTAGTGCAACGACCGTCTTGCATGCAAGTAGGATTCCCGTTAAATGCACCACATGGACCATGTATCATATGGGTTTTAACAATGTCGTATAGCACGCGATCTGCAATCGGACTTGGAATTTCAGCACTGATTAAACTGTCTACATCATTCGGTCGAACCTCATCTTTTACCCATAGCAGGATATGTGCGTGAGGTAAGCCGCCAGCTAAGTCGCCAATCCCACGCACTCTAGCTGTGCTTAATAATCTCTTGGATCTTAATCCAACAGCTGATCTGTTTGCGGATGTATGGCCGAAGATTTTGTCGGTATGCCTGAAGTACTGTGAGATAAATTTATGAAAGTGTTTTGTTTTTATGTTTTTTTTATTTATATTCTAATTTGTTTAATGTTTAAATTTGTATAATGTATATTTTTTAATTGCTGTAATTGGTTTTTCACCGTTGTAATTGATTAAAATAAATTAAATAAATTAAATTGAAGTTGTGAAATTAGTTCAGTATTTAAATTCGGGAAATATTGATTTCTTATATTCGACTGTTCGTTGTAGTCGGATACGAAATATATTCGAAGAAACTTAGGTTGGTCTTCAGGCAAAAGGGATCCTATCAAATGGTAAACATGACCTTGTACCTTAAAAGTAGGCATGAAAGGACCTTTTGAGATTTGTTTAGCACCAAAGGATGTCATTTGAAACGCACTATTATAAGTGCGAATATTGTCTAAGAACTGTTTAGATTGCTCATGTTCCCCTAAAAGTAGTGATTTCAATGGTTCCGGCGGGTCTGCGAAAGAAGGCAAATTTATTTTGCCTCCAGAACAACAGAAACCAGCCGACTCCTTACTCCACTTTGAAGCATTACAAAGAACACATACTATAGCCCATTAAAGAAGATGATCTGTAATCAATTGCAAGGATATAAGCAAACCCACTTTTATATTTGTCGGACCACGCCACCGAAATTCTAGATTGATCATCTATGTGTAAATCTAAGTTATTAAGACTATGTCGAAATCTGTCTGAGGTAAGACGGGCCTCTCGCTGTTCGTCCGTTTCAAGAGACCGAATATTTTCGATTCTTAATCTTTCATTAGACAAACTTATTAATCGATCTTGTCTCAAAGAATTGTAATGTTCACGTACCGACTCTATTCGTTGTACATGCTCATGTTCATCTTCAAGAGATCGAATAATATTATGGTGCACCCTATCATTTGTCAATTCTCGAGATAAAATATGATGATCGCGATCAGCTGTAAGCCGTAGTTCCCTTTCAGTGAAGGTTTCTGACTCACGAGACAATGTATGACGTTCTCGGTCAGCTGAGAGCCGTAGTTCTCATTGTGAAGCAGTTTCAGCTTCTCGGGATAACACATGTTGTTCTCGGTCAATAGTAAGCCTAAGTTCTCGTTGAGAAAAGCTTTGAGACGCACGTGATGTAGCTCGTCTCGCTCTGTCAGCTGCTAATCGCATCTCTCTCTCTGGAGAGCTTGCATTGGCTCGAGAAGTTGAGGCACTAACACTCATAGAGTTTAACCGATGTGCTTTTTCCTCTGCTGATTCTTGAGAACGCGCATTTCTCATCCTCTTAGCATCTCTCGAATTTCGAGATAAAGATGGTCGTTTTTTAGGTGGCATTTTGTATTTTTAGTTAACGGTATATTAAATATAGCTGTTGCCCGCGACTTCGTCCCCGTGGGTAGAAGATATAAGTTATGATTCATACCTGCCCTGTTTTTTTTACATTTTCCATTGTATTTTCGCTCCTATTAGTCGCAGCGTGATGGTTTAAAGCCTAAAGCCTTCCTTGATGAATGGTCTATTCAACACAAAAATAATTTTTTAATTTGGACCAGTGGTTCCTGAGATTAGCGCGTTCAAACAAACAAACAAACTCTTCAGCTTTATATATTAGTATAGATTTGTATTTTTAATTAACGGTATATTAAATATAGCTGTTGCCCGCGACTTCGTCCCCGTGGGTAGAAGATATAAGTTATGATTCATACCTGCCCTGTTTTTTTTACATTTTCCATTGTATCTTCGCTCCTATTAGTCGCAGCGTGATGGTTTATAGCCTAAAGCCTTCCTTGATGAATGGTCTATTCAACACAAAAATATTTTTTCAATTTGGATCAGTAGTTCCTGAGATTAGCGCGTTCAAACAAACAAACAAACATACAAACAAACTCTTCAGCTTTATATATTAGTATAGAGTATAGATTATGAATGCGAAAGTATCTCTGTCTGTCTGTCTCGCTTTCACGCCAAAACTACTGAACCGATTGCAATGAAATTTGGTACATAGATTGTCTAGAGCCTGAGGAAGAACATAGGCTACTTTTCAACTGGAAAAAGGGTTGTACCTAAGTATGGTAAAGTAGTAAGGTCAAAAAGTTTCCGTCCACCCGCATTCGATTAAACAAAGATATCAAACTTGACATTGAATATCTTGACTTTTGTCGACATACCCACAATTATAAGTATTAGTAAATTTCATTAATATACAAAGTTTAAACTTTTAAAATTAGAAAGTCGCCAGCAAATTCGAAATGGATAAGATTGAGTATCGAGCCGTGATTAATATTTTTACTAAAAAGGGGAAGACGCCGGCCGACAAAAGAATTAGCAGCTATGACGGGACTTTCGAAAACAACTGTGCTAAGAATCCAACATGAGCATTTGGGTATGAATAAGGTCAGTGCAAGGTGGGTCCCAAAACTTATTTCCGCTGTTCAGAAACAAGAACTACACGTCAAGTGCTGTGCTCAATTTTTATCCCTGTGTGAAAGCCAACAGAAAGATGTTTTGGATTCAATTGTAACAGGAGACGAAACTATGGTTCTTTATCATGATCCTTTGTCTAAAAAGGAATCGATGGAATGACGTCGTCCCAGCTTAGCGCGGCCCAAAAAGGCCAAGGTGTCTCAGACACAAAAAAAGATCATGGCCACAATATTTTGGGGGTTCCAAAGGAATTTTACTGGCGGATTTTAAAGAACGCAACACAACTGTAACGGGCGAGTACTACGCTTCTTTACTACATCAATTGCGAGATGCTATCAAAAAAGAACGTCGAGGGAAACCGTCGCGAGGAGTGTTGCTGCTTCATCACAAAGCGCCGTTCCACACATCGGGTGTTTCCAAAGCTACCATCAAAGAATGAGGTTTCACTGAGCTCGACCATCCACCCTATAGTCCCGACTTGGCCCCAAGCGATTATTATTTATTTTCAAAATTGAAATCCGACTTGCGAGGAAAAGGTTAGAAAAAAGTTTAACACGGATGAAGAGCCCGCGGTTTTGGCACATTTTGAAAATAAATCAGACAATTTTTTTAAGGGATTGAAATGTTAATTAAGCGATGTGAAAAGTGTATTGAAATTAAGGAGGACTATATTGAAAAATAATAAAAGTTTTTTGATATTTATACTTTATTTATAGTTCAGGCCGGAAACTTTTGGACCTTACTACGTAAAAGGGCGTAATGGTTCGATATGTAGCGAGCGGGGGGTTTTAGCGAGTAATAAACAAAAATTGTAACCATAGCAACTGTCAAAATGCCGTTGTTATTGTCATTACATTTCGAAGTTACGACTAGAATAATTTGTGAAGTAGATTATTATCTATATTAATAATTTCGATCAAAACCTAATATCAATAACTAAACATTATGAGGCGACAAAATATGTCCGCAAAATAGTGTTTCGCATAGTGATTTATTTGTCTTAAATAATTCGGTTGATGTAGATATACAAACTCTTTTTTTAATTGCAGCGTGACAGGTCTGATGGAGGTCATAATCAAAGGAAATAATAAGGAAATAATTTATTTGTCTCATAAGTTACAAACAGTTGTTTGAAGTCCTAGACCTCACACTAGGATTCCCTGTGTCGTGAGATCTAGGCTCATTCGTTCCGCTTACACATTGTTATTAACTTAAGTTAAGTTACATACATTTATAGGTGTGTGTGAACTTTTACAAAAAGAGAAAAATAAAATAAATAGAATTGTAAGTGTGTAGTGTAAGTGTGTAGTTTGTATGTGTCAACTATGCAAGGTGATTGTAGTTATTAGAGGATGATGTAGTAAATAGTAAGCGTGTTTTTCGGGATTGCATAAGTGTTGGATGGGGGATGTGCGGTTACTAGTATAATAGGGCTAAATACCAGGTAGATGTTTGTGACTGGTTTAGATATTATTCAGATAATTGTTTTTAGGAATGCTTCAGTAGTGTTGTAATCTAATGAAAGAAGCCAGTTAGATACTCACCAGTCTTTCTATAATTATGCTTTGTTAAGTTTAAGATATTGTGACACGTGTTGAGTTTCTCATAAATATACGGACCCATGTAACAGAATGATCGCTGACCAATTGATTTTTGGCATTTTATCTTATTCCATTTTGCCTTTCGACTATGAACACAACTATGTATAGATGTTTTGTGGAATCTAATCTCGTAGTCTTTTCCGATCATAGTCTAATTTCAGATTCGTCAGAACATTATTACAGAAGTTTCGGTATTTTTTATATTCTTGTTGTATGATTGGATTGTTTAGGTTCTCTTTTTTCGTAGCTTTAATGTGCATTCGATCACGGCGTCTAATACATTTAAGAAGGTTTTTTGTAATCCATGGCTTGATTATATCATCAGAGCTATGAGGGGTATACGTAGTGGTATTTTGGTTTATTTTATTTGAGAGTGTTTCGGTAAATTGTTTGAACGCACTCGTTACATTCAAAATGCCAGTCGAAAGACGAATTCTTTTTTTAGGCTATGGTAGTAATTTGTGTCAATGTTTTGAAATTTTGGACCGAGACCGTTCTTTGTCAATGACAGCGATAACTGTTTCGTGATCCGTTATACCAGTTTCACATACAACAAAAGTTGCTGGTTTATTAGTTTTAAGCATAATATGATCAAGACAGTTACTGCCGCGAGTGGGGTAAGTATGGCTAGGAAAGAATCCGTAATGGCCAGTTGAGTCCAAGTAATCAGAGGTGCGTCTGTCCGAGCAACCCGACTTTATAGTGGTTTCTTAGGTTTACGCGAATGTTAGACATTGAAATGAAACTACTTTTACGGATTTTATCGCGGTTTAATTTTAGATTTTAGTTCCCGACGTTTCGAAACCTTTGCAGGTATCATGGTCACGGGCAGACTGAGATGGCGTTCGTCTTGACAGAAGATGTTGCTCGTTCTACCTTCATATTTTAATTAATTATTTGTGGTCCGACCTACGCAGTATGAGCTCACTGTGTCTTGATGTCTTGCAGCGCTGCTCTTGGGTTTGGCCTTGAGTTTATTTATTATTGGATCCCAAGTAGGTGATATCTTCCAGCCATCTTCTCTATTGAAATTAGGGTGTTTTTTAATCTCAATAGCCTCGCGAAACATCCTAGGTAGGAATTTGGATTCTTTAGCGAGGATCTGTGGTTGGTCAAATCTAATATAATGGCTGGAACCTTCAGCATGTTCGGCGACTGCAGACTTCGTTGAGCGGCGGTGTTTGACGTCAGCTATGTGTTCTTTAACGCGGGTCCCTATGCTTCGTTTGGTTTGACCGATGTAAGAGAGGCCGCAGTCACAATCTAGTTTGTATACTCCTGCATCTTGTAGAGGTATGTGACACTTGACAGATGGTAAGGACTGGCTAATCTTCTTGGGCGGCTTGAAGTATGTTTTAATTGAAGCTCGCTTCAGGATGTAACCAATCTTGTCAGTGACTCCTCTGACATATGGTAGTACAGCAGGCAAACGATCAACAGTGGCTGGCTTCACTCGGTTTCTGTGACAGGGCCGTGGAACTTGGAGCTTGTTGTCTCGCAGTACTTGCTTGACGTGTTGAAGCTCAGCGGCAAGGTGTCTGTCATCACAGAGTCCGTGTGCTCTCTGAAACAAAGATTTTCCCACGGTAGCTAACTGTTTAGGGTGGTGGTGAGATTCACCGTTTAAGTACCTATCTGTATGGGTCTTCTTTCGATACACGGTGTGACTTATGGTCTGATCAGGATTCCTTTTAACTAATATGTCTAAGAAGGCAAGAGATTTATTATCCTCCAACTCCATAGTGAATTGAATTTTGTTATTGATGGAGTTGAGATGTTTTAAAAATGCATTTACTTGACTAGATGGTAAAACTGTGAAAGTATCATCTACGTACCGTTTGTAGAACCTGGGAGTGAAAGGAGCTGTTTTTAAGGCTGTCTCCTCGAAGTCTTCCATGAATATATCGGCGACTACAGGGGATACAGGCGAGCCCATCGCTACACCATCTACTTGTACATAGAATTTATTGTTCCACAGTAGGTAGCCAGATGTGAGGCAGTGCTCGAGAAGTTCTGCATATTCTAGAGGTAGGTTGTTCTCTGCTAGCTTCTTGGAAACAATTTCAATACAATCCTTAACTGGTAGGCATGTAAACAAGGACTGTACGTCGAAACTAACCATTACTTCATTGTCATGAAGATGTAGATGTTTAATCTCATTGACAAAGTGGTATGAATCCTTCACAAACGCTGTAGTGTTGCCTCTGAGTGGTGAGAGTGTTTTCGCGACGTGCTGAGCCAATCTGTAGGTTGGTGTGTCGATTTGGCTTACAATAGGACGTAGCGGGGCGTTTGGTTTGTGTATCTTTGGCAACCCATACAGTTTAGGTGGTTTTGCGCATGTAGGTATTAAGTAGGTAACATCTAGACTTAATGCTTCGGAGTGTTTCTTAACCAGGGCGGTGGTAGTTGTTAACACCTTTTTGGTAGGATCAGTTTTCACTGGTTTATATGTACTTGCGTCCGACAATAGATCTTCTATTTTAGCATTGTAGTCCGATGTATCCATGACGACCGTAGCGTTTCCCTTATCTGCACGGAGTATAGTTACATCTTGTCTGTTTTTGAGGTTCTTTAAAGCGAGATGTTCGGCTTTAGGGAGGTTTGGTTTGGGCACTACACTTCGACGTAAAACAGATGATATATCTTGGCGTATCGCCTCCAAATCTTCCTTCCTCACGTTATTGTTGAACAGGCAAGTCTCAACATTGCAAATAATGTCCTCGTACGGTATTCTACGCGGTGTTACAGCAAAATTTAAACCTTTTTGTAGTACTTGCACGGTCGGTGGATCTAGCGTTTGTTTTGACAGATTTATAACTGCGCGTGATTGGTTGACGTTTGGCGGGCGCGTTCCGTTTTCGTTTATTGTTTTGTTTGACGCGTTCGATTTTGAATTTATGAAGGCGTATAGCGTTTGTGAAGGATTCATACCACTTTGTCAATGAGATTAAACATCTACATCTTCATGACAATGAAGTAATGGTTAGTTTCGACGTACAGTCCTTGTTTACATGCCTACCAGTTAAGGATTGTATTGAAATTGTTTCCAAGAAGCTAGCAGAGAACAACCTACCTCTAGAATATGCAGAACTTCTCGAGCACTGCCTCACATCTGGCTACCTACTGTGGAACAATAAATTCTATGTACAAGTAGATGGTGTAGCGATGGGCTCGCCTGTATCCCCTGTAGTCGCCGATATATTCATGGAAGACTTCGAGGAGACAGCCTTAAAAACAGCTCCTTTCACTCCCAGGTTCTACAAACGGTACGTAGATGATACTTTCACAGTTTTACCATCTAGTCAAGTAAATGCATTTTTAAAACATCTCAACTCCATCAATAACAAAATTCAATTCACTATGGAGTTGGAGGATAATAAATCTCTTGCCTTCTTAGACATATTAGTTAAAAGGAATCCTGATCAGACCATAAGTCACACCGTGTATCGAAAGAAGACCCATACAGATAGGTACTTAAACGGTGAATCTCACCACCACCCTAAACAGTTAGCTACCGTGGGAAAATCTTTGTTTCAGAGAGCACACGGACTCTGTGATGACAGACACCTTGCCGCTGAGCTTCAACACGTCAAGCAAGTACTGCGAGACAACAAGCTCCAAGTTCCACGGCCCCGTCACAGAAACCGAGTGAAGCCAGCCACTGTTGATCGTTTGCCTGCTGTACTACCATATGTCAGAGGAGTCACTGACAAGATTGGTTACATCCTGAAGCGAGCTTCAATTAAAACATACTTCAAGCCGCCCAAGAAGATTAGCCAGTCCTTACCATCTGTCAAGTGTCACATACCTCTACAAGATGCAGGAGTATACAAACTAGATTGTGACTGCGGCCTCTCTTACATCGGTCAAACCAAACGAAGCATAGGGACCCGCGTTAAAGAACACATAGCTGACGTCAAACACCGCCGCTCAACGAAGTCTGCAGTCGCCGAACATGCTGAAGGTTCCAGCCATTATATTAGATTTGACCAACCACAGATCCTCGCTAAAGAATCCAAATTCCTACCTAGGATGTTTCGCGAGGCTATTGAGATTAAAAAACACCCTAATTTCAATAGAGAAGATGGCTGGAAGATATCACCTACTTGGGATCCAATAATAAATAAACTCAAGGCCAAACCCAAGAGCAGCGCTGCAAGACATCAAGACACAGTGAGCTCATACTGCGTAGGTCGGACCACAAATAATTAATTAAAATATGAAGGTAGAACGAGCAACATCTTCTGTCAAGACGAACGCCATCTCAGTCTGCCCGTGACCATGATACCTGCAAAGGTTTCGAAACGTCGGGAACTAAAATCTAAAATTAAACCGCGATAAAATCCGTAAAAGTAGTTTCATTTCAAAACCCGACTTTATGTCGATATTCAAATCACCCACAATAGCACAAGTGTCAGCCCTACAAGATTCCATCACCTTTGTTAAGGAGTCACAAAAATTGTTGATATTGTTAAAAGATGGAGACCTTTATAGAGCGATCAGTGATAACTCATTACCAATATTGATATTGATATTGAAACCTTGAATGTTGATTCTATGACAGAAGCCTGCAAAGATTTTTTTATGTCATGGTCATGAAAACATGTCTGTTCTATTCATTGATTAAAACAAGGTGTAGACTAGGGATTCGTCAACTTCATTCGCAAATAGAATTATATCTTCTCATAAACGATTGATATCACAAATAGATAGAATGTTTTCATCTTGCTCTTTTGCGTTTTAATAATATTTCATTAATACATTGAAAGCGGTGTCGTGGATACCTAGGTACGGTTATGTGGCGAAACTTTGGAGAGGACTGTATTATATCTTGTGGTTGATGGCGATAGATTTGTTGAGTTGTTTGATTGACTTTGGCATATGTCTATAAACTGTGCATCTTTCCATACTAATATTATAAATGCGAAAGTATTTCTGTCTGTCTCGCTTTTACACCAATACTACTGAATCGATTGTATATAAATTTGGTATACAGATAATCTGATTAAGGACATAGGCTACTATTTAAATGAAAAAAGGGTTGTAATGGGGGCTAATGGTAGGTCAAAACTAATATAAAACTCTTTTTATAAACATTGTTTGTTTAAAGTAATGAAATATGTGCACAAGGGTAGTCTGAATTTGAAGGGTGTAATGAACATTTTATCTCTGCATTCCCATGGAGACGGCGACCACCGAACACAACTGAAGTCCACCTGAAGTATAGTTGTAACTTCGAAATTTAATGACAATAACAACAGCATTTAGCCAATTACTAAAGTGAGAATGATTCATTATTAAATGATGTAACGGTTTACTCACGCGTATTTATCGGGGTAGCCCGACTAGTTTCGGACCCAACCGGAGTCCTTAATCATGAGCATACGCGGCGGTATCGCGAGTCGAACCAGTTCGACTCGCGATCCTGCCGCATCTAAACGCGCGATAAATACGCGTGAATAAACCGTTACATCATTTAATAAGGCATTTTGACAGTTGCTATGGTTATTACTTTTGTTTATTACTCGCTAAAACCGCCCGCCCGCTACATATCGAACCATTACGCCCTTTTAAAAGTTTCCGGCCTGAGCTATAAATGAAGGATAAATGTCAAAAAACTTTTATTATCTAAATATCGAAAACTTAAAGGTGACTGACTAACATAGTGATGTAACAACGCACAGCCGAAACCACTGGACGGATCGGACTCAAATTTGGCATGCAGAAGTTATGTTGTAGGCAACCGCTAAGATAGGATTTTGGCAAAATCTACCCCTGAGGAGGTAAAATAGGGGATGAAAGTTTGTATCAAACTTTGTCAATTTTAAACCAATCGGGCTAAAACTTTACATGCATATAGCTACTATGACGTAGGCATCCTCTAAGAAATGATTTTGATATATTCCACGACTAAGGGGATAAAATAGGGGATGAAAATTTGTGTAAATCTTCATCGATTTTCGACTGATTCAACTAAAATTAATAATTTAAGATTGGAGGTATTTAATTCTTCCGATTAAATCGCCGCCCCCACGGAATAATTTCATTATCTAAAAATCAAAGTTTTACAGGAAAAATAAAATACGGTATTTAGCTCATAAATTTTAACCAAGTGTACTAGTAAAAAAAAAAAAATACCAAACGACGGCTGTTTTTTTAATTATTTAGTATAATAAATTATTAAGTATTGACTTGGTCACTGATCCGGATCCAGCTAAATCAAAAGTCGTGTAGAAATTGCAATCGTCGATAACTTGACACAGATTTACCATGAACCAATCCCCATTCCTAAACCTCTCTATGTTGATGTACTTGAATTCTGTGCTGGTGAGCTGTCTAGCTCTCTTGTATGTTGCAGAAATTCGGAACGGCAAAACTCAGATGATCTTGATGAGACAAACCTGGATGATGACTAAATGGCACTGAAATATAAATATAAAATAATCAGAGAATGTGGATTGGCTAATGATGTTTATTTTGTATTGTTTATGTATACATCGTTGCATATCTGTGATTAACGTACCTTTAACTTATTTGAAAATGTTTTATTTTAAGAATTTGATTAATTATTACTTATTATTTTGCAATTTAGACGACCCAGTATAATCAAACCTCTTTTATTTGCCACGAAATAATACCGTTAATAAATTTTACAATATCATCTCACTTTGATTAATCAATGAATAGTATGGTAACAACTTGTTACTAAGTCATAGTTAACATTGCTGTTAAACAGTGAATAAGATCGCATCAAACTATTGCTGTGTCACTGTCGATAATTTACTCGAATAAAATCGTACTGTAGCTTTACGAATGAAGATACTATTAAAGTTTTGGTAATATACATTTTCGTCTTTAACTTTAATCTAGGATAAACATATTTTTTATTATTGTTATTACATTGTAGAAGAAAAAAACAACCGTCTTTTGGTTACATATAAATCGCTTGTTACTATGTAAACCTGGTAAAATGAGCTAAAAACCGTATTGAAATGAAACTACTTTTACGGATTTAGTGGTCAAATTTTACATTTTAGTTCCCGACGTTTCGAAACCTTTGCAGGTATCATGGTCACGGGCAGACTGAGATGGTGTTCGTCTTGACAGAAGATGTTGCTCGTTCTACCTTCATATTTTAAATAATTATTTGTGGTCCGACCTACGCAGTATGAGCTCACTGTGTCTTGATGTCTTGCAGCGCTGCTCTTGGGTTTGGCATTTGGTCATATAGAAAGAAAGATAGAAGAAGAAAAAAAAAGTTTTCGATCGGTTCAGCATAAAAATTAAACATAACATTCACCAAAAAAGAGTACCCGAAGCTGCACCAAAAAAGGCCTCAGTTCAGCATTAATGCCAGGCAACTAGTGCCTGACGCTGATTTTCTACTGTGCCTTGGTGTTGAGTCACGGATGCCACCCAGTTCCATATCTATCTATACTAATATATATAGCTGAAGAGTTTGTTTGTTTGAACGCGCTAATCTCAGGAACTACTGGTTCAAATTGAAAAATTCTTTTTGTGTTCAATAGATCATTCACCGAGGAAGGTTTTAGGCTACAAACCATCACGCTGCGACTAATAGGAGCGAAGATACAATGAAAAATGTGGAAAAAACAGAGTAGATATAAACCATAAATTCTACTTCTAACCACGCGGACGAAGTCGCGGGCAACAACTAGTCCATACTAATATTATAGATGCGAAAGTATCTCTGTCTGTCTGTTTCGCTTTCAGGCCAAAACTACTGAACCGATTGCAATGAAATTTGGTACATAGATTGCTTAGAGCCTGAGGAAGGACATAGGCTACTTTTCAACTGGAAAAAGGGTTGTACCTAAGTAAGGTAAGGTAGTAAGGTCAGAAAGTTCCCGGCCTACCCGCATTGGATTTATCAAAGATATCAAACTTGACATTGGAGGAGCTCGTGGCTAAGCTATAACCGCATAAGTGATTCGATCACAGGTTAAGCTATGCTTGACGCGGTTGGTCCGTAGATGGGTGACCATCTTTGTCATAACGAATTCCTCCGTGTTTCGGAAGGCACGTTAAATTGTGGGTCCCAGCTGTTATTCCTACATCTTTGACAGTCGTTACAGGTAGTCAGAAGATTGAAAAAGTCTGACAGCCAGTCTAACCAAGGAGTATCGTGTTGCCCAGGTAACTGGGTTGAGGAGGTCAGATAGGCAGTCGCTCCTTGTAAAACACTGTTACTTAGCTGAAACCGGTTGGACTGGTAGCCGACCCAAACATAGTTGGGAAAAGGCTAGGCCAATGATGAATGATCAAACTTGACATTGAATATCTTTTATCGACATACCCACCGTTCAAAGTATTAGTATATTTCATTTATATAAAAAGTTATAAAGTTAGAAAGTCGACAGAAAATTCGAAATGGATAAGATTGAGTATCGAGCCGTGATTAAATTTTTGACTAAAGAGGGGAAGACACCGCGCGCTGGCCGAAATCAAACAACGTTTGGATGCTGTATACGGACAATCCTCCCCGTCATTTCCCACCAAAAAGTATGGGCGAAACAGTTTCGTTTAGAAAGACAATCAATTGAAGATGAAGCCCGCTCAGGACGTCTGTCAGAGGCCATTACTGATGAAAACATTCAATTTGTCGAAGAGACAGTGCTGAAAGACAGGCGGTTCAAGACAAAAGAATTAGCAGCTATGACGGGACTTTCGAAAACAACTGTGCTTAGAATCCTACATGAGCATTTGGGTATGAATAAGGTCAGTGCAAGGTGGGTCCCAAAACTTATTTCCGCTGTTCAGAAGCAAGAACGTGTAAGTGCTGTGCTCAATTTTTATCCCTGTGTGAAGGCCGACAGAAATATGTTTCCGATTCAATTGTAACAGGAGATGAAACTATAGTTCTTTATCATGATCCTTTGTCTAAAAAGGAATCGATGGAGTGGCGTCGTCCCAGCTCAGCGCGGCCCAAAAAAGCCAAGGTGTCTCAGTCACAAAAAAAGATCATGGCCACAATATTTTGGGATTCCGAAGGGATTTTACTGGCGGGTTTTAAAGAACGCAATACAACTGTAACGGGCGAGTACTACACTTCTTTACTACATCAATTGCGAGATGCTATCAAAAAAGAACGTCGAGGGAAACTGTCGCAAGGAGTGTTGCTGCTTCATGGCAAAGCGCCGGTCCACACATCGGGTGTTTCCAAAGCTACCATCAAAGAATGAGGTTTCACTGAGCTCGACCATCCACCTTATAGTCCCGACTTGGCCCCAAGCGATTATTATTTATTTTTAAAATTGAAATCCGACTTGCGAGGAGAAAGTTAGAAAAAAGATTAAGACGGATGAAGAGATGGAGCCCGCGGTTTTGACACATTTTGAAGATAAAACTTCAGACTATTTTTTTAAAGGAATTGAAATGTTAATAAAGCGATGCGAAAAGTGTATTGAAATTAAGGGGGACTATATTGAAAAATAATAAAAATTGTTTGAGATTTATCCTTCATTTTATAGTTCAGGCCGGAAACTTTTGGACTTTACTGATAAAAGGGCGTAATGGTTTGATATGTAGTGGGTTCTAGCGAGTAATAAACAAAAATTGTAACCATAGCAACTGTCAGAATGCTGTTGTTATTGTCATTACATTTCGCAGTTACAACTAAAATAATTTGTGGAGTAGATTATTATCTATATTAAAATTTTGATCAAAACCTTATATGAACAACAAAACATAAAAAAAATATGAATTGTGAGTCGACAAAATATATCCGCAATCCGTACTTAATATTATAAATGTGAAAGTATCTCTGTCTGTATGTCTGTCTCGCTTTCGCGCCAAGACTACTGAAGCGAATGCAATGAAATTTGGTACATAGATTGTCTAGAGCCAGAGGAAGGACATAGGCTACTTTTTAACTGGAAAAAGGGTTGTAAAAGGCTGTAATGGTTCGATATGTAGCGGGCGGACGGTTTTAGCGGGCAATACACAAAAATTGTATCCATAGCAACTGTCAGAATGCCGTTGTTAGTGTCATTACATTTTAAAGATACGACTAAAATAATTGGTGGAGTACATTATTAGTTATATCAAAAATGTTGCTCAAAACATTATATGAATAACAAAACATAAAAAAAATTATTAATGAGTCGACTAAATATATCCGCAAAATTCAGATATGGATTAATTTCGTTAAATTCCAATGGTACTGACAAACAAACCGCTGTCGCCATCTTTACCGTTGACTTTTCGCAAAAATATAATTCAAATGTCATTTAGTTTCGAGTAGTAATTTATTTGTCTTAAATAATTCGGTTGATGTAGATAAACGAACTCTTTTTGTAATTGCAGCGTGCCGTCACTTTGATAACTGTAGGAGCATTTGAAGTTGTATTGACAGGTCTGCTGGAGGTCATGAGAACATGTCTGTATTCATTGATTAAATCAAGGTGTAGACTAGGGATTCTTCAATTTCATTCATAAATAGAAATATACATATCTTCCCATAAACGATTGATATCAAAAATTGATAGAATGTTTTCTTCTTGCTCTTTTGGGTTTTAGTAATTTTTCGTTACTAAATTGAAAGCGGTGTCGTGGATACCTAGGTACGGTTATGTGGCGAAACTTTGGAGAGGACTGTATTATATCTTGTGGTTGATGGCGATAGATTTGTTGAGTTGTTTGGCACATGCCGATAATTATAATCTGTGCATCTTTCCATACTAATATTATAAATGCGAAAGTATCTCTCTGTCCGTCTCGCTTTTACACCAATACTACTGAACCGATTGTATAGAAATTTGGTATACAGATAATCTGATTAAGGACATAGGCTACTATTTACATTAAAAAATGGTTGTAATGGGGGCTAATTGTAGGTTAAAACTAATATGAAACTCACAACATTGTTAAAAGTAATGAAATATGTGTACAAGGGTAGTCTGAATTTAAGGGTGTAATGGGGGGTCAAGGCTACATTTTATCTCGGCATTCCCATGGAAACAGGGACCATCGAACACAGCTGAAGTCCACGCGAACGGAGTCACGTGCAACAGCTATTATAGTAAATAAATATATAAATGATTAACAAAAAACTAATAAACATAAAATAAAAACAACTAATAGTGAACCATACTAATTACAATAAAATAAATAAAAGATCGACAAACAAGATCGGAAGACAAAGAAACAGGTTTTACTAGAAGTATATCGAGCCATCCACGTTTCATCACACATCATCAGTGCTATAATTAACCGTTTTAACTAAATCAATGATACATTCACATTTGCCATATCTAAATTACGTTGTGCGTCTATTAGATACTGTCGCAGTCTATTTCTAAATTTATCAATCGTGGTGACAGCTGTAATAGGCGGCGGTAGATTATTCCACACTTTGGAGGCCGCATAACGGAAGGTGCCCTTATATGCGGCCGTGCTATGAGGTTGTGTGGAAAACTGTTTTGCGCATTGCCTTCTTCCATATTCCCGCCTACTTGCTACCCAACTTAGCTTATCGTAGAGGAAGTCTGGTTTCTGGTATTTAATCACACCGAAGAGAAGACAAGCCAAATGAAGTTTCCTTCTAGATTTAATTTTAAGCGTGGAGTGTGTATTAAGGAATGGTGTTATGTGGCATCATCTGGGAGGGATTCTGTAGCAAAACCGAGCACATGCGTTTTGTACCCTTTGTATAAGATGATCAGTGCGGGCTAGTAGGCGCGGGCCATATACCGTGTCAGCATAGTTCAGCTTAGATATGACCAGGGTTTCCACTAGTTGTTCACGCAAGGCTTCAGATATGTAGGGTCTCATCTTGTACAGCAACCTCAGGCGATAGAAGCAGTTTCGAACTGAGTCGGCTACATGTCTTTCAAAGCGTAGTGTACTGTCCATGACGAGACAAAGATTACGCGCTTCATGAACCTTGTCTATAAGTTTGCCCATCAATTTCAAATTTAAAATGTTCGGTAATCTGGCTACTTGTTGCGTTGTGCCTAGTACCATGTATTTAGTTTTTGACGGGTTTAATGACAAGCAATATAGCAATAGCGATTCGGTCGAGGTAATCATTTAGGTCTTTAAGAGCACTGTCTTATTCGTCTGGTCTAAAGGACGTGTATAATTGAACATCGTCGGCGTATATATGATACTTGCATCTTTGGATACATTTGACTATATCCGCACTGTACAAGATAAACAGAATGGGCCCCAATATGGAGCCCTGCGGAACTCCTCTCTTTGTAGAAGCAAGCGCTGACCTAAGAATTGTACCGTCACTCTTGTATAAATCCACACATTGCTTTGTATTACAATTTTATTATTAGCGTGGTTCCCATGCTACCTCTAGCATGGGAACCACGCTACAGCGCTAGCGTCGAAACCGAAACAATGTAGCTTTAGTAGTAGCAACGGAATATTTATTGCATCAAATACCCGGGAAATTCAAGTAGGACCAGTATTGTACACATCCCTTTGTCTTGTGCTGCTAATATGTTATCCGTAACATCCAGTAACGCAGTGGAGGTACTCCGCTGCTTTCTGAAGCCAGACTGTAAGTCGGGTAAAATGCTGTTACGTTCCAAATAATCAGTTAACTGACGACAGACAAGCTTCTCTAATACTTTAGATATACAAGGCAAGATGCTAATAGGACGGAGGTCTTTTATTTCCATTGGGCTTGATACCTTTGGCAAGGGCCTAACCAATTTTCCATAATTCAGGGAACGTGGATGTTTCTATGGACTGATTTATAATGTCTGTTATGGTATTGAGTGTGTATGGCAGAGTCAAATTTAACATATCAAGAGTAATATTATCGTAACCCTCAGCATTACTTTTATTTCATTTTATTGGGACAACAAACAGTAGCATATTGAGGTTTGCATTTCAAGTACTTGACGGCGCATCCGTCAACATCGGACATCAGGTTGACTTTTAGCTGTCAAAGTCAGCATAGGGAAGCGTGACTGTCGATGGTGGGGAGGGCGGCCATCTTAGCACATTGTTGTTCGAGACGGCGCCCGCGCACCACGCTTGTGGCGAATCGCTTGAGGTCGTGTTGCTTATCAAGACAGTGTATTTCGATTATTAATTCCCGTGCTGATTAAATTGCGGTGACTATAACAAGGGCTTGTGATTTTCTCTGCCCACACCTACCTGCCTAACTACCTACCTACATACATCATACGAGATGAGTTCTGATGAAGGCCCTCCTGCCCCTTCATCAGAAGTGGGATCGGATGGGGCTAGAATTGAGCAAGAAACACCGAAATCGGATGCAGAAAAATTGCTCAATAGCATGCAAATGCTTTTATCTCGTGTTCTTGCAGCCCAACCAGCGCCAACCGTGAATACTAACCAGGCAACACTTTTGTTACCGTTTAACCCAGACGAAGCAGACTGTGACATAGATGGTTGGTGCAGAGTTACCGAAGCGATCGTTCATAATAAGCGCTTAGAAGGAATAGATTTGCTCATGGCTCTTACTGCCTCTTTAAAAGGACGAGCAGCTACCTGTATCACTAAGTTAAACCTAGATGAAATGTCCTGGAGTGTTGTCAAACAGGCGCTGTTAGCAAAATTCTCGAAACCAAAGCTTCTTCAGGACTATTTTGACGAGATATTGCGATTTCAAATAGGAGTTAAGGAAACGGCTTCAGAAGCTGCTCTTCGTTTATGGAATTTAATCGAAAAAATACCTAAGGCTGTGATGCCTGAAGAAGTCGTGACTGGATTTGTTATTTCTGTGCTTTGTCAGAAGGACAGCTTGATACGACGCGAACTGATTGCCCACAATATTACAACTCGCACTCAATTGTTCCGAATTCTGGGAGGTGTATCTCTCAAGCGGCGTTCAGACGGTGGCGAAGCTAACGAGCCCGAGGCGAAGCGTTTTCGAGCCACCGAAAGGTTCACTGGCAGATGTAACTTTTGCGGAATATCGGGACATCGTTTTGCGGAATGCCGAAAACGTCGTGACGCACTGGGATCAGTCGAGGCTCGAGACACTCCAAGCGTTTCCCGTCCGTTGGAGAAGACAACCGATGTAACGTGCTATACTTGTGGCAAAAAGGGTCATGTGACAACTAACTGTCCCGATAAAAGAAACGGTGGTAAAGCAGCGGCCAAGGAAGTCCACCATTGTGAACATCGTCCTTCAAGGGGCGTCTTGACAACATCTTCCGGTGAGTCTGTACCTTTTCTATTTGATAGCGGATCGTCCTGTTCTCTCGTGAAAGAAAGTTATCATGATAAGCTCTTGGGTACTGTGTGCAAAAGCCTCGTCTATCTGAGTGGCATTGGAGGCGATGATATACAGTGTACGACTCAAATTCAGACTGATGTTAAAATTGGTGATCGCTTGATTAGTCTTCTCTTTCACGTAGTATCCGACAGTAATATATCTGAGCCTATAATTATTGGTAGAGATATCTTTGATCAGGGGTTAGGTGTAGAAATTGATAATGATAATCTAGTTATATACTCCAAACAACAATCTAATCTTTGCGTCGCGACATCAGATCTTCCAGAGTTTTCAAAAATTGACACGGATTTGCAGGGACGGGACAAAGATATGTTGATTTCCATTTTGAGCAAATATGCGAATAACTTTATCGAGGGCATACCTACCAAGCGTGTAAAGACGGGTGTATGTGAAATTAAATTGGTAGATCCACATAAAGTTGTGCAACGATGCCCCCATAAAAGAGCGCCTATAGAAAAACAAATAATTAGGGAACAAGTTCAGAAACTATTAGACGCAGGGGTGATTCGAGAGAGTACGTCCCCATTTGCTAGTCCTGTCGTTCTTGTGAAAAAGAAGGATAATTCCGATAGACTGTGTGTAGATTTTAGGGAGTTAAATTCGAATACCATACCTGAACACTATCCCTTACCTCGAATCGAGGAACAAATCGACCAGCTTACGGGTGCTAATTTCTTCTCTTCATTGGATATGGCTTCTGGCTTCCACCAGATCCCTATTCATCCTGAGTCAGTGGAGAAGACAGCGTTCGTGACAAACGAAGGGCAATACGAGTATCTTGCCATGCCGTTTGGTTTGCGAAATGCCCCTTCAGTCTTTCAGAGATGTATCACTGGGGCTCTTAGTCATTTGCAAGATAAACCACTTATATATATAGATGACGTGTTATGCCATTCTGCTAACATTTCCGAAGGACTGAAGAACCTTGACTTTGTTTTAGGCGCGTTATCAGAAGCCGGATTTACTTTCAATATAAAGAAATGTAAATTTATGAAACAACGAATTGACTACCTAGGATATACTGTACAATCCGGTGAGATAAGGCCCAATTCACGGAAGATTCAAGCGTTGGCAGATGCCCCTGAACCTAAATCGGCTACAAATGTCCGTCAATTCCTCGGTCTAGCCTCCTACTTTCGGAAATTTATTCCTGAATTCACACGAATAGTTGGTCCCCTGTACCCTCTTACAAAACTTAAAGGAAGAATTACATGGACCACCGAACATGAAAAGATACGGCGCAAAATTATAGGCATTCTCACGTCCGAACCGGTGCTTACTATATTCGACCCAGAACTCCCAGTGGAGCTACATACTGATGCTAGCTCGGAGGGATACGGAGCAATCCTTATACAAAAGAAAAATAATCTTCCGCACGTTGTAGAGTATTATAGCCGCCGTACAGCAGATGCGGAATCTCGTTATCATTCATACGAGTTAGAAACTCTAGCGGTCGTCAGAGCCGTAGAGCATTTTCGCCATTATTTATATGGTAGGCGATTCGTTGTAGTTACCGACTGCAATTCACTCAAGGCGTCGAAATCGAAGAAAGACCTAACACCCCGCGTTTACCGATGGTGGGCCTATCTACAAGCCTACGACTTCGAAATAGTATACCGCGAAGGAAGTAAAATGGAGCATGCTGATTACCTGTCCCGAAACCCACTATCAGAATCTGCCGTTCCTAGCACTTCTGTAAAACCTAAGCCTAAATCTGTCAATTATGTTGAATTACATCAGGGTTGGTTGTCAGTTGAACAGAAACGTGACGCAGAAATTCAGGATCTTATCGCGAAACATCATAATAATAGCTTTCCTGAAACAGTAGGTCAAACTTATGACGTTAGAGATGGTATACTCTACAGAAAAATAACTCGTAACAAAGTGGTTTCATGGTTACCAGTAGTTCCACGATCTCTTATTTGGACACTAATTAATCATGTCCACAACGAACTGCAACATTTAGGTAGGGACAAAACTCTAGACAAGCTGTATGAAAAATATTGGTTTCCCGATATGTCTAAGTGTGTACGAAAATTTATAGATTCATGCATCATTTGTAAGGCTTCTAAAGGTCCTTCGGGAGCTCAGCCTGTTCAGCTTCATTCGATTCCAAAAGTACCCGCGCCTTGGCACACAATTTATATAGATTTTTCGGGGAAGCTGAGCGGGAAGAGTGACCGAAAGGAGTATTGCTCGGTAATAATCGATGCCTTTACCAAATACGTTTTACTCGAACATACTTTGTCAGTCGATTCCAAGAGTGCGATAAATGCCGTACGAAAAGCGGTATGTCTTTTTGGAGCCCCGAAAAGAATCATTGCAGACCAGGGCCGTTGCTACATTAGTTCAGATTTTAAGAGCTTTTGTCAAGAGCATAAAATAAATCTCCATTTCATTGCGACTGGTACGAGTAGGGCAAACGGCCAAGTTGAAAGAGTGATGCGTACTCTAAAGAGCCTCCTTACTATCATTGAAAACGACCCTAACAAAGCGTGGCGTGACGAATTAGGTAATATCCAACTTGCTCTCAACAGTTCTAAATCTTCCGTTACCAAATACTCACCGTCAGAACTAATGTTTGGAATTCGTTCTAATTCTTTAGGAATGTCTAAGTTGAACGCTGATAACGTAGATCATGAGGTTCGCTTAGATTTAGATTCGATAAGAACTGATGCATCAGCTAACATTTGCAAAGCTGCTGAATCTGATACTCTTCGGTTTAATCGTGGTCGGGCCAAAATAAGACCTTTCTCTAAAGGAGACTTCGTATTTATTAAAAATTGTGAACGGAATAAAACAAAATTGGATAGGAAGTTTCGAGGTCCATATGTTATAGTAGAAATACTTGAGAACGATCGCTATGAACTTAAAAGTTTAGATGGTTCTCAGAGAACTTATAAATACTCTCACGAGAATTTGCGCGCAGTACCCCAGGGACATACCGGTCTGATCGAAATAGCTTCTAGTCTTTTAAATTGTGAAGAGGCCGAGACGGCGTCGGAAGACGGAGAAAGCATAAGCAATTTAAATCATGTCAACGATAACTCTGACACCTTGACCGTTTGCTCAAACACTGTTTCCGCTGATTCGAGGACTCTCACAGCAGGCTCAGACACTCTCAGTACATGCTCAGATCCTGAAACTTGGGATATATTGCACGAAGCTGAAATTCATGCGGAACAAGACGATTCATAGTCGTAGGTAAGTGGAGCGACTGGTAAGAATCCCTTTCCTGCCAAATAGTCAGACGAAACACGTCGTCCGAGTCAGTATCAGATTGACTTGTCTTTGTGCCTTTGTTCTATAAGACGAAATATGTCGTCCGAGTCAGAGCCCTTTAAGTTGACTGACTTGTTCTGGATGTTTTGCAGATTATGGTAAGACGAATATTGTCGTCCGGGTCACATCCACTAAAGGATTGACTTGTCTAGTAGCACCATTCGTTAACAGTTAACTTATATGCTGTGTAAGTGACGAGGCTGTGTCATCTGGCTTAATTGTTACGAGACACTCGCCTTAAGTCTTAAGTATCATATCGCATTGTGATAATTGTAATTAGTCGTCCGTCAGGATGCCGAACGGCCTATGTACGATTGCAACTCATTGTTTCAGAGAATCGCCCGAGGACGGTCGAATGTCAGTCCGGCCGTGACGGCGCATCCGTCAACATCGGACATCAGGTTGACTTTTAGCTGTCAAAGTCAGCCTAGCGAAGCGTGACTGTCGATGGTGGGGAGGACGGCCATCTTAGCACATTGTTGTTCGAGACGGCGCCCGCGCACCACGCTTGTGGCGAATCGCTTGAGGTCGTGTTGCTTATCAAGACAGTGTATTTCGATTATTAATTCCCGTGCTGATTAAATTGCGGTGACTATAACAAGGGCTTGTGATTTTCTCTGCCCACACCTACCTGCCTAACTACCTACCTACATACATCATACGAGATGAGTTCTGATGAAGGCCCTCCTGCCCCTTCATACTTATTTGCTAAAATAATAAACATACTACCCACAACGCTGTCCGCAGATTACAATACTGAATAGCTGTTAATAATGACGTATTTGTGCTGCATAGATATTTAAAATTCTAAACTTACAAATTTACATAAAACAAAACAAACTACTACATAATCATACGAAATTGTAATAAGTTTTGCTCATATCATCTTTTCAAATCTTATCATTTAGAATTGAAATTATTGTACTTCTAAAAACATTTCTACTGAGAAACATAATTTCAACCGAGCCGAACTGCTCATTATATTTGTCAACCAATCTGTGCAGCGGTGAGCGAACGCCAGAGTTGATGTGACAGAAATCGGTAGCAAACAAATGTCTGGAGCGAACCTCCTGACCTTGCACTGTGCGAGGGACCAGGTAGCACAAACTGTTTACAAGATCAATACAGTCAAACTTGTTGCGGCATATACTGAACAAAGTCATCATTTCGAGGAAAGTGCGTCTTGATTGTAGGGATAACATATTATATGTATGTTTTCAGTAGGGATAGATAGGGTATTTTTTGCGAAAACATCTGTAGTGCATAGCACGTAGGTATTTGCGTTGTACTGACTCTAATATTTCGACATATTTATTGTAAAGAGGATTCCAAATAGGTACTGCATACTCTAACTGCGGCCGTATAATAGATTTATATAAATGTAAGTAAGAAGAGGGACGATGAAATTCTCTGGATGCCCGCATTACAAAGCCAAACATTTCATAAGCTCTAATAACAATTTTATCCACGTGCGCATCCAGATGTAGTTTAGAATCTAACTGAACACCGAGATCACAATGAGAAGTTACGTTATTTATGACAGCAATGCCAAAACTGTAATTAAATTTGGTAGCACGTTTCTTTTTAGTAAATATGATACTATGGCATTTGGAAAGGCTGAGGTGAAGTTTATTTAAAGTGCAGTAATCCAAAAATCTGTCGAGATCCATCTGTAGGTCAATACAGTCAGATAAAGTCGAGATATTTTATATATTTTTAAGTCGTCCGCGTACAGAAGAAATTTTGGGTTTTGAAAACAATCTGTGACGTCATTAATGAATAAAAAAGGTCCTAAAATGGATCCTTGCGGAACGCCAGAAGTAACGGAAATCGACTCAGATTCGTATCCATCAATCATTACCTTTTGAGTCCTATTAGTGGCATAGGATACAAACCACCGGAGTAGATCTCCTCTAATACCGTTAAACGCAATCTTGTTGAGAAGCAATCTTTGATCCACTTTATCAAATGCCTTCTGGATGTCAGTGTATACCACATCAATTTGCTGTCTATTATCAATACTTTTGAAAAGATGTGATGTGAAAATGAGGAGGTTACTAACGCATGACCTATCTTTTAAAAAGCCGTGCTGTTCATTTGAAATGACACGGCGCATGACATACCTCGTTATGCACAAGTTTTTCAAAAAGTTTAGAGAGTCCTGATAACAACGAGATTGGGCGGTACGTAGACACATCATTTCTTGAACCACACTTGTGAATCGGAACAATATTCGCGCATTTCCACACATCCGGGAATACTCCCTTTGTAATACATTTATTAAATAATATGTTCAAAGGAAGACAGAGTGTATTGCAAGTATTTTTTAGAAAGATTGGGGGAATGCCGTCAGGCCCTGGTCCTTTAGAAGCGTCTAATGAAACTACTTTTACGGATTTTATCGCGGTTTAATGTTTGATTTTAGTTCCCGACGTTTCGACACCTTTGCAGATATCATGGTCACGGGCAGACTGACATGGTTTTCGTCTTGACAGGAGATGTTGCTCGTTCTACCTTCATATTTTAATTAATTATTTGTGGTCCGACCTACGCAGTATGAGCTCACTGTGTCGTGATGTCTTGCAGCGCTACTCTTGGGTTTAGCCTTGAGTTTTTGTATTATTGGGTCCCAAGGTGTAAAAAATAAACTAAACAGATATCATAATAGAAAAAAATAAATACAGACTAAAATCGACTTAATAGATAAATATTCCTTGGCAAAACTCGGGAAGCCTCTCGCGCAGATTTGGTTCAATCCATGCCAAATATGTGAGTGTCTAGAAAATATGTGAGAATCTAGACTTAATGCTTCGTAGTGTTTCTTAACCAAGGCGGTGGTGGTTGTTAACACCTTCTTGGTAAGATCAGTTTTCACTGGTTTATATGTACTTGCGTCCGACGATAGATCTTCTATTTTTGCATTGTAGTCTGATGTATCCATGATAACCGTAGCGTTTCCCTTATCTGCACGGAGTATAGTTACATCTTGTCTGATCTTGAGGTTCTTTAAAGCGAGATGTTCGACTTTTAGGAGGTTTGGTTTGGGCACTACACTTCGACGTAGAACAGATGATATATCTTGGCGTATCGCCTCCAAATCTTCTTTCCTCACGTTATTGCTGAACAGGCAAGTCTCAACATTGCCAATAATGTCCTCGTACGGTATTCTACGCGGTGTTACAGCGAAATTTAAACCTTTTTTTAGTACTTGCACGGTCGGTGGATCTTACGTTTGTTTTGACAGATTCATAACTGCGCGTGATTGGTTGAAGTTTGGCGGGCGCGTTCCGTTTTCGTTTATTGTTTTGTTTGACGCGTTCGATTTTGATTTTAATTTTTCATATTTATTTATTAAGTTTTGTTTGCTTGCGGGATATTTGGTGTTTTCGCGCTTGTTTAGTTTTTCGAAGCATGTATCAAAATCGAAAGTTGATAAAACTGTTTTCAAATCATTAGTCACGATCTCAACGGTTTTGTTTAAATTTTGTAGGTCGGAACGAGTTTCGTGAATTTTTAGTACGAGTAACTTATTGCTTGCCTGATGGAGTATCTTGGCGCTCCCTCGTATGTCTTTCTTAGGTGATATCTTGAGACTCGTTGGGATGAGATTGCGGTCACGGCATCTCTTCAAGAATGCTAAAGATGTTGTATATCTTGCGCGCTTAGTCTTGAGATCTTCCAACCGGCGTATTTTGTTTGCTATGTCCAGTCCGTACTAGGTTACATAGTGGTTTCTTAGGTTTACGCGAATGTTAGACATTGAAATGAAACTAGTTTTACGGATTTTATCGCGGTTTAATGTTTGATTTTAGTTCCCGACGTTTCGACACCTTTGCAGATATCATGGTCACGGGCAGACTGACATGGTGTTCGTCTTGACAGGAGATATTGCTCGTTCTCTCTCATATTTTAATTAATTATTTGTGGTCCGACCTACGCAGTATGAGCCCACTGTTTCGTGATATCTTGCAGCGCTGCTCTTGGGTTTAGCCTTGAGTTTTTGTGTTATTGGGTCTCAAGTAGGTGATATCTTCCAGCCATCTTCTCTATTGAAATTAGGGTGTTTTTTAATCTCAATAGCCTCGCGAAACATCCTAGGTAGGAATTTGGATTCGTTAGCGAGGATCTGCGGTTGATCAAATCTAATATAATGGTTGGAGCCTTCAGCATGTTCGGCGACTGCAGAACATGCTGTCAATGTTGTTCAATGTCTAACATTCGCGTAAACCTAAGAAACCACTAAGCATCTTATGACTTTAGTTCTCTCTTTATGTCATGAATCTATCAAAATAAATATTGGTCAGATTTATATTGCTGTCGGGACTAGGTGGCGGCGGTTACCATGAAGTGGGGTCAAACGTTGATACTTCATAAACAGATTGGAAAAAAATTGAAAAAAAATTGCAAGTAGTAGATGGGTCGTTAGAGGACTGTTGTAGATAGAAGACAGAAGATGGGATACTATTAGTTGCTTTGCGACTCGAAACATATGACCAAAATGCTTTAATATTGGTAGCCACACTATCTTCCACTGAGTTAATGTACCTTTTGTAGCACATATCGGCTTCTTTCTTAAATTTTGCTCTATAAATAGGGAACAATTTGTAGTCGCAAATACTTCCATACTTTTTCCACTTAGTCCATGCACGTGTTTTCATTTTGTATGTATATAAAAGAGTTTTAGAGAACCAATTGGGAAAGTTACGATCTTTGGGTGTGTACGTTGGTGTGTGTGATTTGTTTATTTTACAGATCGATTCATAAAAAAGTGAGACTGCTTCATTTGGAGGTAAATCATCCAGCACGCGATGCCAGTCAGTATTCACAATGTCATTGTTTATCTCAGTGTAGTTTGCTTTATAGTAATTGAATGAGTTCCGAATTTTTTGTTTAGGTGTTTGAGTCCCTTTTTCGAATGGTAACATTACATAAAAGGCTGGATGATGGGTATCAATAGGCAAAAGCGGAATATGAACAATATGAGATACAGCGTGTCTGTTGCAGAAAAATAAATCGAGAATACGGTTATTGCAATAAGTAAAGCAGTTGTATTGATTCATATCGAGTTCTGAGCAAAAATTTAATCAATGTCGACTAATATTGGAATAAGCACTCTCTGTGGAACAAGTCACATAAAATGTTGAATTAATCCATTTAATTTCTGGTAGATTAAAATCGCCAGTCAAAACAATGTTGTCCACGCAGGGGTTGTCAACTAATAATGATGAAGAGTTAATGAAATCAATATAGATCTTTTCTGAAGTATTAGTCATTTTTAGACATCGTACCGAATCCGTGGACCAGGAGTTCTGGACATGATTCCAGACCCCCCTGCGTTGGAATTTTTCATCGGTCTTTTCATGAAAATTGCATTTTTTTCGCGATTTTACAATGCAATGTAAATAAAACACAAAAAACTGCTCCCGATCAGCTGATTCGTAAAGGTACTCGTCGGTCATCGCTCTCTCGCAAATCTAACCGAAAGTGACGTCGATTACATGTGCGTCAACCGTAAGAGATAGCGCAACTATTGCGCGCTCACTCGCACTCATTATCTGAAATCCTGCCTACTATTTCTTCAAAAAAAGCCGCGCGCTTTGTAGGCACCGCTAGCCGCCTTTGTCGACGCCGCCAGCGCGCCGACAAACACCTTCAGCGGTATCGGCGAGGGACGTACCTGTGACACTGGATAAAATTTTACATCGATTAATTTGTTACACGGCATCCATGTTATAAAAAAAGAAACACCTTCTCAGCGTTTATGAACTTATCACGAATTTCATCAAAACCTTTTATTATTAACAGTTTGTTTTTGTTTAGAATTCTGTATTTCTAAAACATGTTGTTATAAACAATAATTTATTTTTTCTAAAATTAAACTCTGTTTTGTTACTAATATCCATTATCTACTCATGAAATCCCTGTATAAAAATCTTTATATTTTTTTTTCCTACGAACCACTGAATAATTATTCCAGTCACATAAAACAATTATTTTCATACACAAAAGTACCTTCTATGATTAATCAATTTGAAAAATTAAGTACTTTATTATTAAGAATGATTTTACGATATTCACATCGACCTTATGCAATTTATCGATAAAGAATCATAGGTACCTAGGTCCAACACTAGTCAAAGGTAAAACCGAAAGTTCGGCTTTTTTCAAAATAGTACCTATTTTTACTCAGTCCGTTCCTTACCTTTATCGAATGTGCATGTGCAGTCGGGTAATTCGCGGACTAATTATCGTGTATGCAGACAATTTACTGTGTGAAGTGATATAAGTGAGTGTATTTTTTTAATTACGATCCTATTAGCTCGATAGGTCATTCTACCGCCCGGGAGAATGGCAACATGCTAATGTGTTATGGCGAAGCACGTGGCAATGCGTGTCTCGCGTTGAACATTTACTGGACGCGGTACTTTTTGCCCCGGGTTCAGCAGCAGATTTTGCGCCGCGCCCAAATTTGTGTGCACGTAGATGGCGGACATTTCGAACCTTATCTGGTTAGAAGTGAGCGAGATTAAGGTAAGAGTAGGTTTGATTTAATAAAACACAAGACACAGATTGAAGTCAGAATAGTGTAAATTGTTTGGTACATTTTTTTTGAGATTGTTTTTCGTTACGGCATAACATTTTTTATAAACTGCGCGCGCGTTTCGATCGTGTCGCCGAGTGTCGCCCTCCTACCACATTACAGTTCGTGTAAGTACGTACGCAGAGCGTAAGGATCGCGCGGTAATCAATTCATTGCGTGCTCAAAAATGACTAAATCTATAAATATTAATCTCCGACGGTAGCGACTTCTTTAATATTAATTAACACGTTATTTTAAAGTCATTATGCGACTTTGTGGGTACGGTGTTCCTTCCACCCTGTATAAGTAGCACAAATAAGGAGAAACTTGTTATCGCGAGAGGGAATTTTGATTATTATATGTTCAGGCAGAATTAAAGGAGGTAACAATGTTAAATTGCATGGCCTTAGGGTTTTGGACACCGCTATGAGAACGCCTCCACCGTCTTTTTTGTGGCTGACAGAGCAATTACGGTCACATCTGAAAACTAAGTAACGTTGGTCAAGAAATTCATTTTCAGAAATATCAGGCGTTAACCAGGTTTCGGTTAAAATTATGATGCTTGTGACAATACGTTAATATACAATGTGTTCAATTTGGTCCTGATCCCTCAGCAGTTCTGATAAAAAATGGTTAAATTATTACTAGCCATGGTAGAACCAAGTAAATACAATAAAGTTAGCTTTAAGTAATGGAATTAAAATATAAGCAGTCGGATTAACAATACTAAGAAAAATGGCTCGAATACAAAAATTACAGATCAAGTACAAATTTCCAATTGTAAAGATCGAAAATATTAAGATCAACAGGATCATGTGAATATAATAATACGTATATACGTTTAAAATTTGTGATGATTTGGGTATAACTAACAGAACAAAAATAGGAGAACCCATATCCACAATATACAAACAGATATATGCAACTAAAAACATATCACTATGAAATGAAAAAGAGAAGGCGTCAAACATCAGATGGAGTCTCATTATCCGTGTTCTTTGGCTGAGATTTCGACTTAATCTTGATAGATATGTCGTCTTCAGTGCGAATAGGAAAAGCAGTAGATTCTTCCGATTCTCTGACCAGGACCGTTGCGTTTCTGACCCACACGAACTTAAATTTGTTAGCTTTAGCTGCATCGCGACATTTGCGAAACAACTCTTTGTTACGAAGACTTAAGATTTCGTTCATATAGAAACGACAAGGAGTTCCTGAGATACCTACGCGGTCAGTCCTTTAGAGAGCCGATATGCGTTCAATAGATTATCACGTAGTATACGAGATGTAAACTTGACGATAATATTCTCAGGCGGATTATTTTGAGCATGCGCGTGTGGAACACGGTGTATGGGTATTATATCCTTTGATGCTATTGTCATGTTGACTGCCGACCCAATAGACTCCAATATACTAATCAAGTTCTCACCGCGCTTTTCAGGCATATTTGCTATTTCAATATTGCATTGCCTTGATTGTTGCTCCAATGTATCTATCTTTCTTTCAAGCAGTCCGATGGTTAAAGTCGAAGAATTATTAATCTTTAAATCCAACTCCCTTATGCATTTACTACAGTCGGCATCATAGAAATCTAAATAACAAGGTAAATTTAGATTTCTATGGTCGGCATAGTTATCGGTGTCAAAATTAGCTGTAGATTTCAACTCAGTGATATCCTGCGTGAGTCCGACATATTTTTCGCCTAAATCCGACAAATCTCTCCTCATACTAGAATATTCCTCGCGCAATTCATTCACCTCACACTTAAGTTGACAAGAAGCAGAAGATAATGTGTTAACCTCTTCTTTAAGGCTAATAATAGCAGTATTTATATTGGAGAATTGGTTTTTCATGTTCTCTTTTAAATTAGAGATTGCCTTCTTCAACTCCGAGGTCAACGAATTCATCGCTTGAGTAAGCTCACATTCCGGCTGCTTACGTTTTCTTTGGGTGACATTAGTGCCTGCCTGATTATCTGAATGTAGGTCCAGATTGGACTTGCTTTTATTATTATCCGGTGAGCGGAACATGGCGTAAAAAAAAAGAAAAAACGCGTTCAATAAGAAACAAAAGGTCTTGCTTAAAAAGTCAGATTGTAGGTATTACACAGGGCGCTAAGTGGTAGATAGCAGCGCAGTAATTCACCGCGATGACCTCACGCACAGTTGGCTCAGCGGCTCAGCCCGCCGCCTCCACTCGACGTTGCACGGGACGACCGCCGGTTCGAACCCCACACTTCACACAACTTTTTCAATTTATAAAGTGTTGTTACTTTCAATATAAGCACCGACAGTAACAGGGACACCGCTATACAAGTTCCAAGATGGCGCGGATGGCAAACGACACTTCACACAAGATAGTAAGAGAGGGTCCAACAAAATTGAAAAATAGGCAAAAATTAATAGATCCAAGTTAAGACAATACTTTGCACAGTTTACACCAAAAAACAAAAACACGTCTGTCAACAGCTAACACAACAAGAATGAAGTTAGTTTAGAGAAAGTTATTGAGATCTCGATTCGTTCCACAGTGTGTTTCGTTCCACAAATGTGGCTTCAGAGTGTCTATGATTTTCATAATAGTTTATTAGTGTTGAGCAAGACAATTTGTTACCAGGAACGTTCAAAAAAGTGTTATTAATTATATCCGGATCAGTAAAATGCGTGGGAAGGTTATGCCTCGGTTTAAAGGATGATAAGAAAGAAAGAAAGAAAGAAAGAAAGAAAATATATTTATTTGTGCTAAAAAAGTGACGCATACACACAAAAACAAATAAATTAAAATAGAAAATAAAAGGGGGAAAATATGCGTCATATAACACAAAACGGCCGATGCTCAGCATAATGCTGAGACCCTACACAAGTCAGAGCCCCAGCGCTGATTTTCAGCACCAGCCGATGCTGACGTATAACGGCTATAGCCGGCTAACGGTGACATCACTAATTAATAAAAAATAAGAAAAAGCTGGAATATAATTATATACACACTAATTATAAAATTAAAATGTTTGTAGTGTAAAAAAAATAAATAAATAAATAAATAAACAGTGGTGACATTCTAAATCCAAAATATTTAGTAAATTATCAATTTTTTTTTTTTTTTTTATTTATATTATCTGTCATAACATGAGTTGTCATGCCAAATTTAATTTATGGTCTGGTGATGCAATCAAATGAGTAAGATGGCGGCGCTTGTTATTATAAATTATTGAGTAATGTGGATTAGCGATTATTATACCATAAAAAAGCTTTGATAGTGTATGTGTTTATGTGGTGCGTTATTGGGTGGATTTGTTTTAAGTGGATATATGTATAAGGCAGTGTGGGATCGATGTAGGACCGAACAAGTGCATATGTTGGTGACTGTAAATAAAGTGGTAAGTTTAAAGTTATAAATTAAATCCTAAGGCATAATACACAATCTGTTATTCAATGAATTAAATATATAAACATAAAGCGCTTAAATTCAATTAAAACTACACCCTAACAAATTAAAATATTGGTACTGACAATAACAATAACAATTTCATAATAATATTCAATTAGTGCAAGGAAGTATTACGTACAAGGAAGTATTACATTTAATTTTATATTCAATTTAAAGAAGTAAATAAATAATAGTAAATAGCAGTTGCAGAACGATGTGGCAACAGAGGAAGAGTCATGATACAGACAGCAGCAGTTCCAATGCCCAGCAGAGAGGTTGAGAACAACCAGCGCCACGGGAGATCTCCAAACCATTACCAGTATGCCATGACCCAGAGGTAGATAACAAACAGCATTGTTAAAGATGATGTGTAATTTGCTGTGATAGTAGTATGTTTTTAAGTCGACATTTGAATGATTGTTTTGTTTTCAGGCATCGCAATGGTGGTGGGAGATCATTCCAACAGCGCGTGGCTGCGAACTTAAAACACCCTCTGAATGCTGTAGTTCTGTGCATTGGTACCAGCAACGGGCACACCATGGAGCGAAGACCATGCTTTGAGTTAACATCTTTCCAGGTTAACTTTTTAAAAAGATATTCTGGGTTTTGTAACCGAACTGTGCCAAACAGCAAATTGGCTAAATGAAGCTTCCTTCTGGCGGCCATCTTGAGTAATTTAAGTTCATTAATATATGGAGTAACATGACTTCTACGAGGAATATTAACGCAAAAACGAACACAGGCATTTTGAATACGTTGGATGACACGCTCCGTTTTTGATAGAAGGCATGGTCCATACACTGTATCGCAGTAGTTTAATTTGGATAGAATAAGACCATCAACAAGCTGTTTGCGCAATGGGACTGTCAGATATTTCCGTATTCTATATAAGACCTTCAACCTATAAAATCAATTCTGGAGAACATTGGTAACATGGTCCTCAAATCGTAGCTCTGGATCCATGACTAACCCTAGATTGCATGTTTGCTCCAATCTCTCAATTTTCTCTCCCATGATAACTATTTCAATATTGGCTGCCACTATTGCTCGTACTTGATTCCTAGAACCCAGAACCATAAATTTGGATTTAAGGGGGTTAAGAACCAAAGAGTTCGCCTCTGACCATTCAACCACCCTGTAGAGATCGTCATTAATTTTTTGCACCGCCGAAGATGCTTCATCAGCCTTGAGCGATAGGTACAGTTGAATATCGTCGGCGTACATATGGTAACGACAGTTAAAAAACGATTTAGTGATGTCCGCACTATATCAGATGAACAACAGGGGCCCGAGAATCGATCCCTGAGGCACGCCCCTAGACGCATGGAGAGGGGGGGATGCCAAGGTTGACCCGTTATCCCTGTGCAGCTCTACAAGTTGTGATCGACCAGAAAGATAGCTTTTAAACCACTCCACAGTGTCACTATCAAAGCCATAAAAAGATAACTTAGACAGCAGAAGAGTGGTATTAATTGCATCAAAAGCGCGGGAAAAGTCTAGCAAAACCAGAATTGTACCCTCCCCTCTATCGCGTGCCTCTAGTATATTACCCACCACGTCGGCCAGAGCCGTCGCAGTACCCCTACCCTGTCTGAACCCCGATTGCAGGTCAGGAAGAATGTTATTGGCCTCAAGATATTCGACAACCTGAGAGTAGACTACTCGCTCCAAGATCTTAGATAGGCAGGGCAGAATACTGATTGGTCTTAGATCCTTAGTATTAATTGGGTTATTGGTTTTAGGTATAGGCCGCACGATAGCACAACGCCAGAGTTCAGGGAAAGTATGAGTGCTTATGGACCGGTTAATAATGTCTGTGATCACTTGCAAAGTGGTTGGTAGTGTGAGGCATAACATTTCGAGGCTAATGCCATCGATACCCTGTGCATTCGATTTTAGACTTTTAATTATTTTGAGGACTGCTTCGGCCTTGGTCGCTGTGAGTGTAAAGGAAGTGTCACTAAACCTGTGTGATTGAAAATAAGACAGCTGTGAGTCGCTGTGTTGACAATTACCCGGCACATCTAGAAACGCTGCATTGATTTCGTCAGGTTTGTCAAAATGTCCTGGTAGCAATCTTTGTTTGTGGTCTGGCAACACATCTGTTTTTAAATTGTGCCATAGAAGCTTTGGGTCCTTGATGTTGTCATTAATGCTCTTAGCAAAGTATGCTTTCTTCTCACTAGCCAATGCCGTAATTGCTTGATGTTTTAAATCAAGGTAATATTTTTTATGTTCTGGCAATTTCGATTTGTGAAACCTATCCCTAGCCTCGTCTCTTAGTTTAGAAATAAGCCTGATATTGTCAGTTATCCACGGAGTGGGACGGGTTTTAAAAGTCTTCGTTTTGATGGGAGCGTGGAGGTCAAACAGATGGATCATTGCAGAGTTAAATGTTTGCACCATGGTGTTGACATCCATCATGTCACTAATACGCGACCAAGGAATGGAATTAAGATCCCTATGAAAGTAGTCTTCTAGTATATCTCGAAGCGGACGAAAAACTACATGAATTGGTTTAGGCTTCGGTTTTTTAAAAACTGTCTCACAAGTAATGAACGCGTGATGGCTGAGCTCCCTAATGCAATTCACTTGGACGTTTCGAATCGCTGCATCAGTGCAGACTAAGTCAATAAGCGAGCTACTGTTACCTACGAAGTGTGTGGATGTTTGGACTAGTTGTGTTAAATTAAGGTACCTAAAAAAATCCACAAGCTCGTTTGTTTTCTTGCTGTTGCCATCTAACATATTAACATTAAAATCCCCCATAAGTATTAAATTATCATAGGGAGCCAACCCAGCAATGCTAGAAGTTAATCCCTCCAGGAAAGACCCCAAGTCCAACCAGGGCGGACGATAGGCAGTGCCAATAAGTATTTTATTCCTGTTCACGTTGAGAGATAACCAGAGCTGTTCTACATTGGGTTGTACAGGATGTGCTCTGACACGCGCTTTAATTCCATCCTTAATATAAAATGCGACCCCCCCGCCACGCCCCCCACGCACAGATGTAGGTCGCGGAATATGCTTGAGCTTGTACCCACGCACACTAGGCGCGCGGTCCTCTTCACCCTTACGCAACCAAGTCTCGTTGATGGCCATTAAATCCACTGAGTAATGGGGAATATGCATGATTTTTTTATATGTTTCTACTAGTTATTACATTACCAAACATACAAATATCACGTCCAAAATATAAACTATTATGCAAAAAATTAAATATTAAAATCGCGATCAATTTAAACGCGGCCATTTTGGCGCGCTTGCTCGTGACGTCACCATTACACGAGTTCGATGTCAACAGCAAAGTGATTGGTTTACAAAATTACCAAAAAATAAATAAAGTGAGTGAATATCGACTTAATTACCATGGAAAAGCACAAAAAACCATATTATAAATATTGTGTCGTTCCTATGTGTCCAAATAACATCAACACTGCACCTGACAAAGTGTATTTCCTTATGCCGAAAGGTGAAAATCTAAGGAAAAAGTGGTGCAAGGCGATGAGAAGGGACAATGTATCGTGTTTGAGCTGTTTATACTGTTGTGAAGATCATTTCAATGTAAGTAAGGATATCAAAAAAGTAAAATACATATACAAATCATTCTTACTTTTACCTACCTACTTGTTTTGTTTACAAACCTCTACAAAACATAACCTAGTTTACAAAAAGTTGTAAAGATATTATTAAAAATTCTTATTCGATATTCTAAATTTATCTTTATGTATGTATAAGTATTATTCATGAATAAAAACATCTAAATTATTAGAGTAAGAGGCAAGTTCGAGAGTAAAACCTCGATTTTCGGAAGATTATCCGACTGCGCTTTTACGAAACCGGTTTCAGTCATTCTCTAAGTCCTTCTTCACAATTAATTAATATTTTGAACACATAAAACTATTAACTTAAGATAAAAAAACAGCGACACAATACAATAACAATTATTCCTCCAAAAAGAAACCATACAAATAGCTTGTTGACAGCAGACGTCTCGTGTAAAACTGACGTCACGTTTTGTTCCACCAATAGTGTTGCGTTTCGAAAATTTGCGCGGTAATTTCAAAACAGCCACTTTTTGATGATTAAATTTCATTATTAAATTAAAATAAATTCTAAAAATAATTGTATAGTGTGTTTTCAGTAGCAATAAATATTACAAAAAAAAATATTTTGTCCATATTTAAGTCACGTGCATATTCCCCATTGGCCATTGCTATCAAAAACTCATCCTGGTTAGTTCCTAGAGAGCCTGCATTCAGTAGACCTAACTTAACACATTTACTTGGAGTCATTTGTGCTGTATATAGTATAGTAAATATTTGTGGAGTATGTATATTGTCATATGCCGTGTATATAATTGATTGTGTAAATGTACTGTGAATATAATATAATAGAGTGGTAATAATTGGCTTATTTGTATATAGTAAAGTAAATATTTGTGTAGTATGTGTAATGTTTTATGCCGTGTATATAATTGTTTGTGTAAAAATGTACTGTGATTGTAATATAGTAAAGTAGTGATAGTTGGCTTGTTTGTATATATTTTTTGTGCAATATCAAGGAAGGAAAAAGTTATGATGGAAAGTTTATACAGTGTATTATTATGTAGAAGTAGTAAGCAAAATAGTGTCAGTTGAGTGTTACCAGACGCCCTAAACAAACTGTTGTCAGAACGCATATTTTCCGATTTAGCAATACAAAATGCAGACTTAAAAAATAACAAATATAAAAGTAATGAGATATCACATTGTTTCATTAATAGGTCCGAATATCCTCGAAATGTCCTCATCAGTGCGGATTCTCTGCGTGGTATCACCTGGACTCTTCCTAGCAAGGATGCGGCCCCGCTTGGTCCACACAAATCTCCAGCTGAAGAGGCTAGCTGCATCTCGCGCCTTCCGAAACAACCTGCGATTTGTTTTGGTGAGGCGCTCATTTAGGAAGAAGCGCTGGGGCGGACCGGGCAAATCCAAGTCGGCCGTCGTCGCTCCACGGCGCACGCGCGCGCTCGCCAGCAGCTGGTCGCGCAGGTCGCGGCGCGCCAGGCGCACAACAATGGGGCGCGGCCGAGCTTCTGTTGGACCCGCAGAGTTGGTAGCGTTGAGCTGCTTCCCGCCGACCCGTTCCGCGCTAACAATATCGCGTTCGTCCAAACTCACCCCCAACTTGAGTCCTATGATCGCGGCGATGTGTGTTGGGTTGTCAGCCGCTGCCTCCGGTATGTTAGATATCTCGAGATCATTCGCTAAAAGCTCCTGATCCCTGTCATTTAACTCCCGCCGTAACTCATCCACGATCCCGTCGGACGATGAGCCACCCGAAGAAGCCTTCTGCTCTAACGCGCTGATTCTGGCTTCTAGGCCATCAATGCGCGCGTTACAGTTGCGCATAGAGGTTTTTATCTCCATCATTTCAACCTCCATATCCTTGCGAAACTCCTGGATTTCCGCACGCATCGCACTCAGTTCCTCGAAGAGAAGGCTCATGTTGGAGCCAGCAATTAGGGACATCTCCCGTGCCGTGATGTCGTCGACAGAAACCTTATCTAATGGCATAGAAGGAGTAGGAGATGGCGATTGTTGCTCGTTGAAAATAGGAGCAAGATCGGAGCGGCTAGACGTGGTGTTGGGCGTGCTAGTCTCCTCACTGGTTTGCCCTACAGGGCTTACAGTAAGTGGACTTCCCGCAGCACCTCTTACAGGGGTTTCAGTCCTGTTGTCCCTGGCTAGGTGTTTTTTGCATTCTGGGCAGCACCAGCTTGCGGTAACAACTGCTTTGGGAGCAACGCCCACGCAAACTCGGTGATATTGCGCATGGCATTTACCGCACTTAGCGCTCTCTAGCGTCGATGTAAAGCGACCGCAACCTCCACACTTGACACCTGGCATAATGGTAAGCAGAGGTAAAAATTGTAGAAAAAAATTATGTGTTTCAGCGTTGGGTCGCTAGATGGCGCGGCTGACTCGATATCAGACTTTGACAGATAACGTCGAGAATATCCCTCCGCTGTCACCAATGTGTCATAAGTCAATGTGGGCCTGTCAACTGATGATTGCGAGAATATCAGTAGGAGCACAAACAAGCGTTAATAGTTCATTCACTTTATGAAAAATTGAGGGTAACCAGTAATTACGCTGAGTCACTGAGAGTACTATTTTGTTTAATTGTATTACTTAGACACTGTTATTGTTAATATATTCAATGTAAGTCACTGTATTTCTCACTACGAACACAATAAAATATTTTTTCCGGCAGATACTGGTGTTTACGAATTATTTATAACTAAAAGTACAACAATAGATCTTCACCGATATAGACGTCAAACGTCAACATTGTACGACGTACAACGATAACGTAGTTTTGAGGGATTTCCATAACAATTTTGGGTTTTTTATTTTATTATTTATATTATATTTGTAATACGCAACTTTTCCATTATGCAAGGAACTCGTCACTAAAGATTTTAATTCTTTGTAATATTCTTTTTTCCCATCACATTTAGTTTTCCTATAAACTGTTAATGCTTCATCGCGTAAACGCATCATAAGTGTTACTGTATCCGTAATCCAAGGACCTTTCCCTTACAGTGCATGCTTTAATCGGTGCGTGCATGTCAAATAAAAACGTTATGTAGGTGTTAAAAGCTTGTACCATATCATTAACGTTATCTAGGATAGCAATATTATCTAGGTTTAAATGTAATAAATCCGACTTAAAGCTAATAAGACATATTTTTTAAAGAACGGCATTTAATATGGTGTAAACTTATCGCGTTTTATCTAAAACTCCGTGACCACAATCGAGTGGCCGTTCATTGAACCAAAAGGTACCATCGTAGTATATTTTGCTCTCAGATCAGTACACAGGAGATCAATAAGGGTTTCACTGGACGTTGTATGATGGGTGGAAGTTGTAAATATCTGTTTAAAATCAAAGCAATTGAGAAATTCGTATTATCGATTTTGTGCAGTTTGCGTCAAGTAAATTTACGTTGAAATTCCCGAGCAAAATATAGTGGTCACATTTAGACAGTGAGGTAAGGGTGTCCGTTATGGCATCCAGAAATAGGACGAGAACGAGCCGTGGTGGACGGTATGCTGTGCCAATGGCTGTTCTTTTCCCATTTAAGGTAAGCGTAAGCCACATTTGTTCAACCGATTCGAACCTGGGATCGACGTTGTAGACATAAGTACGCGCGCTCAGTTCTTGCCGTAGATAGAAGCCAACGCCCCCACCACAACCCGAGTGAACACACTCCGGCCGCGGAGTATGGCGCAAGCGATAGCCGGGTACCACCAGAGCGCGCCCCTCCTCCCCTGGACGCAACCATGTTTCATTTATTGCCATAACGTCAAAGCTGTATCTATCGATTACTTCGATCGAATCGTCATGGCCTGTATCCAAAGAACCCGCATTGAGGAAGCCGATCTAAAACGTTTTTCATTTTTAGGCAACATGGTTTCTATTGTAAAGGTTTTTTAATATTAGAGCGATAGAACATAATATAAGTAAGCATTACTAGAATTCTGTGCAAGATAACACAAACAGAATAAATGAATAAGCGTGAACTAACTGTACAACTAGTGTGAATAGTTATAAAAATATATGGTTTTATTTGTAGTGTGTATCATAAATAACTGTAAAACTGGGTCACACGAATGTCGCCGATATGTGCCGCGGGGCACTTATTGATATAATACACGTTGATAATTGAAATATAAGACAGCCATGCGGTACTTAAATATAACAAAGGAACCAAATTATAAGAAGTGAAGAGATAAGAGAACAAAATATGGAAATAAAACAGGTATAACGGCTTAAGGCGTATCTTTGCTTTCATTACTCGTCTCATTACCAAAGACTTGAAAAAGGTCAGCCTTACAGCGAATAGGACGAGCTGAATCTCCGGGTTTATTGCGAGCGAGAATGCGCCCACGTTTACACCAAACGAATAGGCATGTTCACTCAGGTTACAAATCCATCTAATTCTTTTTTCACTTATTAAGTACAGCATATAAAACCTAAAATAAAATTATAAGAACCTAATTATTATTCTATAATTATATAAAAATAATTTAAAATGCTTTAATTTTTATCGGTGATCAGCCGACTGCGAACACCAATCAGAGCGCGGTGACGTCACTGGCCGAAAAACAAGCTGACATTTCTGTCATAATCAATACTTAAAGTACGACCGGCAAACTGTTTATATCTTTATTTCAATAGTACGACTATAAAAACCTCATATTTTGTTAGTATAATGGAGAGTGGTTTCATCAAAGCAAATAGCGGTAATTTACCGAAGATAGATTCTTTGATGGTAGCAATTTTTTTTGCTACAAACAAAGACTTTTGTGCAGCGGAGCTCAGAAACGTGAAAATATCTTTGTAAGTATTAAATTGTAAACAAAAATAACTGGTGCTTGTCGCTGACAATGATGCTGGGTGTCTTCTAGCAAGTGATAACCACTTTCTTCTTATTAGTGCATTTTTTGGAACGTATATCAAAAGTTTCTGTGGTTTTGTTATTGACGTACTCTTGCACATTGGCACTGCACATGTTTTGTAAAACGAGGTCATTATTACAGTTTGTATCAACAATATTTCAGTAAAAAACAGTGGACTCTCATAGAACGCGAGCTTTCTTTATCGGCCGGTGACGTAGATATTTATCACGTGACTGTTTGGGAGCGTTTCGGCGGCAATTTTTGAAAAATATTTTTTTAATTGTTTTTTTATTGAAGTTAGTGATATTTTTTTCTCAAAAATATTTTTTTCGTGTTTATTTAAGCTCTATTTATAAATTAAAAGCTATTTCTAAAATTAGTGAACATGCCTATTGCCAACCCAAGTGATCGCCAGTCTCACGTGCCCTTCGAAACAGCTCACGATTTGTTTTTATTAGGCGTTCGTTGATGTAGAAACGAGTCGGTGGCCCGGTCATCTCAAGGTCAGCTGAAGTTAATCCGCGACGCGCTCTAGCTGCCTCCAACAGCTGACAGCACAAGTCGCGGCGTGCAAACCTCACGACGAGGAAGCGCAAGCGCGTCTCCTATGGCCCCGCCGACTGCGTCGGCGCATTGATACGTCTGCCGCCGACTCGCTCGGCGCTAACAATATCGCGCGGCTCGACCGTTACGCCCAACTTAGTTGCGACCAACATCGCTGTGTGCGTGAGGTTTTCTCCGCTGCTTTCTGGCAAGTGAGAGATCTGCAGGTCATTTTGTAGCAGCTCCTGGTCGCGGTCATTTATGTCATTACGTAATTGGCCAATGACATCTTCTAAATCGGAGTGCACTTCGGGCTGGGCTCGCTTGTTTTCCTCCATAGTGGCCATTCTCTCCTCCAACTTGGCAATACGCTCATTTGTGACATTGAGGGACAAACGTAGCTCCGATAAGTCGTCACGCATCAGCTGGAATTCACGCCGTATAGTCTGTAAAAACTCCTCCTTAAAAGTCGTGAGTTCCATTTTTGAGTACGATGTCAGTTCAAGTTCGGACGTCTGCTCCTGTGCGTCTTCTCGAACAGTGTTGCCCGTTGAGGCAGGAGTCCCCACTTGGCTGTGCTGGTCATCCTCGACTAAGACATAGCGAGTTCCTCCGTGTTTCGGAAGGCACGTTAAATTGTGGGTCCCGGCTGTTATTCCTACATCTTTGACAGGAATTTCAAACTTCAAATTCAACATTCAAATTAAAATGTTATGATTCCCTGAAATCTTGTTTACATTCTTTATCTCGTCTCGTTGGCCTTACTAAAGAATCGATGCTAATCGAATAATATTTTGTTTTTTTTGTTTGCCGCCAGTTTATTTTTTCGTTTATAATAATATTTATAGTTTAGTTTCGTAGCCCCACGCGAGTCCACTAACTAGTCGTACTGTGTATACTTAAGGAAAATGGACCTTTTACAACCAGATCACAATCGGAGAACGTATCAGGAGACATGTTTTATCATCATTACCTCCCGATATGACTGTTCCTTTATGTAGCATCATTAAATCTTTTTTATACCATTTTTACAGCATTCATATTATTTAAATACCTATCTATAATCTCAAGACTAATAAAGATACTTATTTTACCTTCACCGTTATCATCTCATAGCCATGTCTGTGATGCGTGTTATGACAAGATATCAAGATGTCTTCCAACGAATTCCAGGGAAAGACAACTCGGTCATGTTTGTTATGGCTGTGGTAAATCAGTTACACGTGCCAAAAGACACGAAATTCTGGAGGGAAGCCCCCCCGCCTCAGTTGTATCACTGTGGCAGTACTTACATGATGACATGTAAGTAGTACGTTTTTAAATATCTACATGTGAATAATTGTTACAGTTTTAATAGTGTAATCAATCACATTAAATAATTTAAACTTATTTGAAGTTCTAATTCAAAAGGTAACAGGCAAGTCAGTATCTATCTATACTAATATATAAAGCTGAAGAGTTTGTTTGTTTGTTTGTTTGAACGCGCTAATCTCAGGAACTACTGGTCCAAATTGAAAAAATATTTTTGTGTTGAATAGACCATTCATCAAGGAAGGCTTTAGGCTTTAAACCATCACTCTGCGACTAATAGGAGCGAAGATACAATGGAAAATGTAAAAAAAACAGGGCAGGTATGAATCATAACTTATATCTTCTACCCACGGGGACGAAGTCGCGGGCAACAGCTATATTTAATATACCGTTAATTAAAAATACAAATCTATATATACTAATATATAAAGCTGAAGAGTTTGTTTGTTTGTTTGTTTGACCGCGCTAATCTCAGGAACTACTGGTCCAAATTGAAAAAATATTTTTGTGTTGAATAGACCATTTATCAAGGAAGGCTTTAGGCTATAAACCATCACGCTGCGACTAATAGGAGCGAAGATACAATGGAAAATGTAAAAAAAACAGGGCAGGTATGAATCATAACCTATATCTTCTACCCACGGGGACGAAGTCGCGGGCAACAGCTATCTGTTGGGAATTCAGGATTCAGATTCATAAATGAAACTACTTTTAAAAATGATGTTGATCTTGCGAGCGTGTATAATGGAGTGAAAAAAGATAACAGGTTATGCATGTGACGATGCAACAAATATGAATTAATGTAATCTTAATATTTACTTAATACTAATGAGTGAGTCATTGCTACGATGTAAACATGAGGCGCTCGAACATGCCCCCGGGCGTTGAAAGCCTTCTTGCTTTCAACCAGACTCTGTAGTCACCGGCAATGGACATATCTTGGAGAAAGCCCTTCGGATGATACCATTTGAGGTCTTGACGTCAGCGACATGAGCTATTCCGTCGGTTCCCGGATGTATGGCCACGATCCTGCCCAATCTCCACTTTAAAGGCGGAAGATTTTCCTCCTTGATTACTACCAAGGTATCCAACTTCAAACTATCCTTACTGGAATGCCACTTGATGCGTTGCTGCAGTTCTGCGATGAACTCCTTACTCCATCTAGTCCAGAAGTGCTGGCGGAGTTGTTCAATCCGCTGGTAGCGAGTCAAGTTGGTAGTGGAGTGCTCTTCTAAATTCGGTTGAGGCAGGGAAGTGAGCGGGCGACCGATGAGGAAATGACCAGGAGTCAGCGGCGTGCAATCTGCTGGGTCTGATGATAACGGTGTAAGAGGGCGCGAATTCAATATAGCCTCTATTTGAACTAATGTGGTGTAAAGTTCCTCAAACGTTAAATTACAATTTCCCAGCACTCTATACAAATGATGCTTGACCGACTTGACACCCGCTTCCCATAGACCACCGAAGTGAGGGGCATAGGCAGGAATAAAATGAAAATTGATTCCCTCATTGGCCATACTTGTACTCAAAGAATCATGATTACATTTTAAGAACTTAGCAAGCTCATTATACGCACCAACAAATGAGGTACCATTATCCGAGTAGATATTTACGGGTTTTCCCCGTCTCGCGATAAATCTATATAAGGATAATAAATAACTATGGCTAGTCAGGTTACCCACAAGTTCCAAATGGATCGCCTTAGTGGTAAAACAAATAAAAAGCGCAATGTATACTTTTACAAGCCTACAACCACGACCTTTACGACTAGCACTCAATATAGGGCCAGCATAATCGACGCCCGTGCTTTCAAATGGAAAGCTCCCTGGAAGTAGGCGCTGCCGCGGTAAGTTACCCATCAATGGAGTAACAACCTTACCTTTCATTCGACGACATAGCACGCATTTGTGATAACAGGCCTTGGCTAAATTTCGACCTCCTATCGGCCAATAGGTTTCTCGTAATGACGCTAATAATAATTGAGGCCCGGCGTGCATTAATCGTTTGTGTTCAAAATCACATAATAATTTCGAAAAATGGTGAGTGGACTGTAACAATATAGGGTGCCGTTTATTATAATTAAAATCCGAATAATCAAGACGTCCGCCGACACGCATTATATCATCGTTGTCTAAATAAACGTTAAATTTTAATAGGACGCTCTTTTTAGGTAAATCTTGTTTAGACAAAAGTAAATTGTATTCGGTAAATGATTCACGCTGACTTTGTATAATCAAAACATTTAAAGCTTTGTTCAACTCGTCACTTGAGAGAAAGCTACCATTATATTGATGCCCTTTACATAATTTAAGAAATCGCAACACATAAGCCATGGAGCGTCGGGAATAATTTGAAAAACGGCTAAAGTTAATTAATTGTTTATTTTTATTGTGGTCAACACTGACAGTTAAAATTACATCAGACCGAGTTTCCGGCAGTGAGGCAGGCTCTAAAGGTTTGACTAAAGATGGCCAATAGCATGAGTCTTGATGGAGAAAGTCGGGACCGGACCACCATAGGTCTAGACTCTGCAGATTACTAATATCCACACCACGAGATATTAGGTCTGCTGGGTTTTTGTCGGTTGGGACATGTCGCCAAGTGCAGTGACCTGCCTGCTCTAAAACTTCAGCGACGCGGTTGCGCACGAAGGGCTGAAGCCTTGAAGGCAACATCTGCAACCATCCCAACACGATTGTGGAATCGGTCCAACAAAACACACGGCTAAACCTAACCCTTAGTGATTTCGATATCTTCTCGTATAGATGAGTACCGACTACAGCGCCACACAACTCCAATCTCGGAATCGTAGTTGGTTTGATAGGTGCCACTCTGCTCTTGGCCATGAGTAACCTGACCATACACTTGCCTTCATCGTTTGCACTACGAACATAGGCACAAGCGCCATAGGCACGTTCAGAGGCATCTGTGAAGATGTGTAGTTCTAAATGTGTGTATGACTCACAGACGACGATACGTGGAAAACGAAAGTCATTAATAAGTGGCAATTTTCTCACAATAGCTTGCCACGGTGCACTTAATTCTGGAGATAATGGCTCATCCCACGACAATTTATCAAGCCACATTCGCTGCAGTAACATTTTCATTGTGATCACTAAAGGTGACAACAAACCTAAAGAGTCAAAGATCTTTGCAATGACAGAAAGCAAATCACGCTTAGTGCTATTAGTGTGAGAGATGGTTGAGTCGACTAAGAACATCAGTTCATCTGAACTGGCATGCCACCCTAAACCTAATAGTTTGGTTGGCTCAGGAGAGCCAATATTCAAATCAAGCGATGACTCTGAAATATCAGACAACAATTGAGGTGCATTTGACTTCCATTTGCGAAGTACCATGCAAGCTGACGAAAGTGCCTTTGTGACTTCTTGGCGGATGTGGCTGACTGTATTTAAGTCATCCCCTCCAGTTAACAGGTCATCTACATAAAAGTCATGTTTGATGACATCAGCAATCTTGTCGTCCTTGCAATCAAGACCTAATTGATAAAGGCAGCGGGTGGCTAAAAACGGAGCACTAGCAGTGCCATAAGTCACCGTATTTAATTTATAAACTTGTACTTGTGATGAATTATCTCGCCACAAAATCTGCTGTAAGTGTCTATCAGATGGATGAACATCCACGCACCTGTACATCATCTGAACATCTCCCGATAAGACATACTTATACTGCCTAAACCGCAAAAGAATGGCCAGAAGGTCATCCTGAATTGTCGGACCGACCATTTGTATGTCATTGGATGAAATTCCAGACGATGTGGGACAACTTGCATTGAAAACAACGCGCAGTTTTGTGGTGGTACTCTGTTCCCGTAGTACACCATGATGTGGAATGTAGTAACCTGTTGGGTCAGTGTCTGATGGCTTGAATTGAGTCATATGTCCGAGCAACTCGTACTCGGACATAAATGCATCATACATTTTGCCTAAGTCAGGTTTCGTTTTTAATCTACGCTCTAACGAATGCAGACAATAAGTGGCCTTACGAAGTGAGTCTCCGAGTACAGAAGGGTCTTGCTTAAGAGGTATGCGTACACAAAAGCGACCATTAGCCAATCTAGTTGTATTTTTAACAAAATGATCCTCACAGCTTTTTTCCTCTGAGGAGTAATGAGAAACATTTGAATGTATCTCCTCTAGCTGCCAAAATTTAGTCAGTTCACTTCGTAAGTTGCTTAACTCGTCAGAATTAGTAGAACCTAATTTAGAAAAATGACACCTAATTCTATTTGCATTTAATGTGACATGATTGCGGCTTATGGGTCCGGACACTATCCAGCCTAAACTGGTTTCAAATAATATGGGTTTACCATTACCTAAGTTTATTCGCTGCGACCCTAATAAGTCCCAGAAAGCATCAGCGCCAATTAATATGTCCACATCAGCAGGCTTGTAAAACTTAGGGTCAGCTAAACAAAGATTGGCGGGAATGTTTAAGTTAGTAATATTTAATTCACGACATGGCATTTCACTCGTTATTAATGGTAAAACAAAACAACGAAGTTCAGTGCTGAAACAGTTATTTAATGATGTCACGTTGATGCGACATATTTTACCTACGTGTGACGTCACGTTGTTAATGCCAAATATTGACTTGTCTATTTTTTTAGTAGACAAGTTCAATTGTGAACATAATTTCTGTGTAATGAAACACGATGTGCTGCCGCAGTCAAGCACTGCGCGAACAATATGTTCACGACCATCACGATCATGTAACTTGACTAAAGCAGTTGACAATAACACGTCATTATGACTAATACCGCTAGATGTGATGTTTGCTGATAACGCAACATCGTTCGTTTTAGCGGCCGACATCGACGACGACAGCGGTGGGGACTGCAATGAGAGATTATCGCACGAATTATTACTATCCTGGCGCGTATTAGCAATATTATTAAATTCAGCTACATGTACTAGCGTATTGTGCCTGCGTTTACAAAGTTTGCAACCAGACTTTTTGCAATGATTGGCAAAATGACCGGGGCGAAAACAATTAAAACAAACCTTGTATATAGGCAATAATTTTAAACGAGCTTCATTGCTTAATGCTAAAAACTGAGGACAGTTGCCTAAGGTGTGGTCAGCTTTACATTTAGGACATACCTTAGAACTATCTAAATTAGAACCACTATTATTTTGAACCGAGACCATAGACTTGACCTTAGAATGTGACTTAATATTCATCTGAGAGTGAGACGAGTTATTGCGTGACAGCTCTAAAGTTTCTATTAGATCAGCGCGCGCACGCATGAAGGTGAGGAATGTATCAAAGGTAATCGATGTTTCCTTGTTTATACGACCCTTACACTCCTCCCATTCACGGAACGTTTTGCTGTCCAACTTACGAGTGATAATAAATATTAAAAGTGTGTCCCAGTACTTAACAGGTTCACCTAAAGTTTCTAAAGCACGTAAATTTTTATTTAACTGATCAATTAATCCCTTTAATACTGATGACGATTCTTTGGAAATTGGGTCAATGTTAAATATTGCTGACACATGGTTATGTATTAACAACCTCTTGTTGTCAAATCGCTCACATAAAACTTTCCATGCCACATCATAATTACTGGCCGAAAACTCGATCGACTGTATAACAACAGCAGCGGAACCTTCCAAAGACGTACGTAAATAATGGAATTTATTTATTACATCAATGCTATCGTTAGAGTGGATAAGACTCGTAAAAGTATCATGGAACTCCAGCCAATTGCTATAGGAACCACTGAACTTAGGAAGCTGAATTGTGGGTAACTTGACAGGCTTATAATTGCTAGCACGAGTGGATTTGCCACTACTGACAGACTCATTATCTTTATTTAAACTAGACAACAAATTTTGAGCCCTAGAAAGTGATTTGTAGTATAAAGATTCAAACTCTGAACGTTCAGCTAATTGTAATTTAATATCATCGACGACGCACTCAAGTTTTAATTGTACCTCATCATATTGTTCGTACAATGATTCCATCTTGCCAACGCGCAGCTGTAGTTCGGTGACGTCGCAGCTACTCATCGATTTACATCTATCAAGGCCATCTAAATAGTTGACGAATGCAGTTAAACGCCCTTTGAAGCTGCCTCGCTTCTTTACAAGCTCCCTTTCCTCGGTCATATTGGGAATCGGGTGACTCAAACCTGTAATTTACAATAATAAGGCGAAAACAAACTATATATGTACTTAACTTTATATTTAATGTAAACTCGACGGTAATTAGAAACAAATACCTACTTGCAATTTACTGAGAAGTGACTACGTGTGCCAATGTTATGCAACTCAACTAGATATTATTATCCAAACGACAAAGCGTAAAATATAATTACGTAATTCCTATCTTTAACCTATGCGTTATTTGATTGTTAACTTAGCTATCTCAAGTAACAAAGTTTTAATTAGGTACTCTAACACTCCACTAAATATTATATTGTAATACCAAGTACACAGGAACCTACAAATTCCTACCTACTGATTGTGAATAACTTTTCACACAAATTTTAATTTAACTTTTAATTTGCACACTGTTAATTAAATTGAAATAACGTAATAATAATTACTATACTTTTAACAATAACCAATAATAAGTATTAGTTTCAATTTAATTACAGTACATTGACAAAAAAAACACTATTCACAATCGTAATGAAATTGCACATGGATAATCTAATAATTAACAATATAAAAACTTATAGGTACACTAACCTGAAGAATCCACTAATAACATGAATAAGAATACCTGATTAGAGTGTTGGGTTCCGAGATTATAATAATGCTAAAATTAACACCACATAGTTTTTGTGCTCCTTTCGCAAACTTCACAGCCAACAGTTGTTTCGGTTATTTAATTAAAAATCCTGGTTAAATATTCCTTAATTTTCTTCAATAAATAATATTAACTGATCTTCAGATAATCCGGTTCGTTAGGACCATGTTGGGAATTCAGGATTCAGATTCATAAATGAAACTACTTTTAAAAATGATGTTGATCTTGCGAGCGTGTATAATGGAGTGAAAAAAGATAACAGGTTATGCATGTGACGATGCAACAAATATGAATTAATGTAATCTTAATATTTACTTAATACTAATGAGTGAGTCATTGCTACGATGTAAACATGAGGCGCTCGAACACTATCTATACTTCTATACTAATATATAAAGATGAAGAGTTTGTTTGTTTGTTTGAACGCGCTAATCTCAGGAACCACTGGTCCAAATTGAAATATATTTTTGTGTTGAATAGACCATTCATCAAGGAAGGCTTTAGGCTATAAACCATCACGCTGCGACTAATAGGAGCGAAGATACAATGGAAAATGTAAAAAAAACAGGGCAGGTATGAATCATAACTTATATCTTCTACCCACGGGGACGAAGTCGCGGGCAACAGCTATATTTAATATACCGTTAATTAAAAATACAAAATGCCACCTAAAAAACGACCATCTTTATCTCGAAATTCGAGAGATGCTAAGAGGATGAGAAATGCGCGTTCTCAAGAATCAGCAGAGGAAAAAGCACATCGGTTAAACTCTATGAGAGTTAGTGCCTCAACTTCTCGAGCCAATGCAAGCTCTCCAGAGAGAGAGATGCGATTAGCAGCTGACAGAGCGAGACGAGCTACATCACGTGCGTCTCAAAGCTTTTTTCAACGAGAACTTAGGCTTACTATTGACCGAGAACAACATGTGTTATCCCGAGAAGCTGAAACTGCTTCACAACGAGAACTACGGCTCTCAGCTGACCGAGAACGTCATACATTGTTTCGTGAGTCAGAAACCTTCACTGAAAGGGAACTACGGCTTACAGCTGATCGCGAACATCATATTTTATCTCGAGAATTGACAAATGATAGGGTGCACCATAATATTATTCGATCTCTTGAAGATGAACATGAGCATGTACAACGAATAGAGTCGGTACGTGAACATTACAATTCTTTGAAACAAGATCGATTAATAAGTTTGTCTAATGAAAGATTAAGAATCGAAAATATTCGGTCTCTTGAAACGGACGAACAGCGAGAGGCCCGTCTTACCTCAGACAGATTTCGACATAGTCTTAATAACTTAGATTTACACATAGATGATCAATCTAGAATTTCGGTGGCGTGGTCCGACAAATATAAAAGTGGGTTTGCTTATAACCTCGCAATTGATTACAGATCATCTTCTTTAATGTATGTGTTCTTTGTAATGCTTCAAAGTGGAGTAAGGAGTCGGCTGGTTTCTGTTGTTCTGGAGGCAAAATAAATTTGCCTTCTTTCGCAGACCCGCCGGAACCATTGAAATCACTACTTTTAGGGGAACATGTGCAATCTAAACAGTTCTTAGACAATATTCGCACGTATAATAGTGCGTTTCAAATGACATCCTTTGGTGCTCAACAAATCTCAAAAGGTCCTTTCATGCCTACTTTTAAGGTACAAGGTCATGTTTACCATTTGATAGGATCCCTTTTGCCTGAAGACCAACCTAAGTTTCTTCGAATATATTTCGTATCCGACTACAACGAACAGTCGAATATAAGAAATCAATATTTCCCGAATTTAATATTGAACTAATTTCACAACTTCAAGACATGTTGCATCAGGTTAATTCATATGTATGCAGTTTTAAATCGGCACTAGAAGCTCTTCCTCGATATGATGATAGCAATTATAAAATTGTTATAAATGCCGATAGGCGTCCAACTCAGGAACATCCTAGGCGTTATAATGCTCCATCCACAAATGAAGTTGCTATGGTATTGGTCGACCAAGAATGTGATAGGCGTGATATTGTTATCCGGTCCAGAGACAATCGTTTGCAACGTATTTACGAAACCTACAGGGCTTATGACAGTTTGCAATATCGTCTGATATGTTGTCGAGGGGAAGATGGTTATTATACGAAACTGATCCGCATACAGGTGCACCTAATTATAATAAAAAGATTTCATGCCTTCAATTTTATTGTTACCACTTGCAAGTGAGGCGGAATAGGTTTGTATACTTTCAACGTTTTCGTGGCTTCTTAAATCAGTTTATTGTTGACATGTATGCAAAAATTGAAACCGAAAGGTTAGTTTACTTACGATCTAATCAAAGGCAGCTACGCGCTGAAGAATACGTACACCTTCGCGACGCCATGCAGCAAGATAATGATACGGTGAATATGGGCCGTTTAGTTATTTTACCCTCTTTTTTACTGATGGTCCACGGTACATGCACGAACGTACTCAAGATGCTTTTGTTACGTAAGAAAATATGGACGTCCCGACGACTTATTTATTACAGTAACTACCAATCCTAAGTGGGATGAAATCACTCGGGAGCTTCTTGAGGGTCAAGCACCGCATGAACGCCATGATATCATCGCAAGAGTTTTTCATTTAAAATTAAAATTAATGATAGATCTACTTACCAAAGATAACATTTTTGGAGAAGTATTGTGTTATATGTATAGTGTTGAATGGCAAAAACGCGGCTTACCTCACGCACATATCCTGCTATGGGTAAAAGATGAGGTTCGACCTAATGATGTAGACAGTTTAATCAGTGCTGAAATTCCAAGTCCGATTGCAGATCGCGTGCTATACGACATTGTTAAAACCCATATGATAAATGGTCCATGTGGTGCATTTAACGGGAATCCTACTTGCATGCAAGACGGTCGTTGCACTAAAAGATATCCAAAATGCTTAGTGGATGAAACTGTAACGGGACATGATGGATACCCATTATATCGTCGTCGTTGAAGAGACAATGGTGGTTTTACTGTTGAAAAACGAGAGTCTAGACAACAGGTAACTTTAGATAATAGGTGGGGCGTTCCGTATTCGCCTGTGTTGTCTAGAACATTTCAAACTCACATAAATGTTGAAATGTGTAATAGTGTAGAGTCAATAAAATATATTTGTAAGTACATTAATAAGGGCAGTGACCACGCTACATTTGCGTTGAGAAATGAACATAATGAAATTACTAGATTTCAGTCAGGCAGATATATTAGTTCTTCAGAAGCTGTGCGGCGGATCTTAAGTTTCAACATTCACGAAAGATATCCACCTGTGACTCATCTAGATGTTCATCTTGAAGGCGGTCAACGTATATATTTCAACGCCGAAAATGTTACAGAACGATTAGAGAACCCTACACAAACAACATTATTAGCATTCTTTCGACTTTGCCAAACTGATGATTTTGCAAAATCTCTTTTGTATGAGGAAGTTCCATCGTATTATACCTACAATAAGCAACGAGGTGTCTTTAATCGGAGACGCCGTGGCAGGCCTGTAGGTGGCGAGTCAGGTATTTTCACAGAACATGTTCTTGGTAGAGTGTATACCGTTCATCCTAACAACGCTGAGTGTTTCTATTTGCGATAATTGTTACACACAGTGCGAGGACCAACCTCATTTATAGATTTTAGAAAAGCTTGCCAAGCGCGTCGTTTGCTTGAAAATGATCAGCATTGGGATGACGCTTTAGCAGAATCCTGTATTAGTGATAATCAACGATGGTTACGCCATTTATTTGTAACATTACTAACATTTTGTAATTTGTCAGATGCTATACAATTATGGGAAAAATATAAAGAAAAACTTGCAGAAGACTTTCTTAGGAATATATCTCACAATGATGAAGGCACAACTAATGATAACGTCCGTGATCTTGCTATAAATCAGTGTTTATTGGCTCTTCAGGATGACTTAACAGCAGTAGGCGGTAAATTACTATGTGAATATGGTTTGCCAAAATTGCCAACACCAACCTCAGTCGGAGACGTTACTAAAAGGGAATATTCCGCAGAGATTGGTTACAACCCAATCGAACTGCTGACGACATTAGAAAGCGGTGTCCCAATGATGACTGCAGAACAACGTTCAGTCTATGATCGCATGTGCGAGAGTGTTCAAAATAATTTGGGGACAATATGGTTACTAAATTAATATTAGCTTCCGTTCGAAACCAGGGTAAAATTGCTCTTGCCGTGGCTTCATTAGGGATAGCTGCAACATTGCTACCAAGAGGTAAAACTGCTCACACTATGTTTAAAATACCAATTGATTTAGATCGCACGGAAAGTCCAACCTGTAGTATTTCAAGCAATAGCGACAAAGCTAAGGTATTGCGCGAGTGTAATTTAATCATATGGGATGAGTGTACGATGGCCCATCGAAAAGGAGTAGAAGCGGTAGACAGAACTTTAAGGGATATAAAACAAAATGATCGACCAATGGGCGGTATCACGGTTTTATTTTGTGGTGATTTCCGACAAACCTTACCGGTAATACTACGGGGAACCCGAACTGATGAGGTTAGGGCTTGCCTGAAAAGCTCTTATTTGTGGCGTGATATACAATCGATGCATTTAACTATAAACATGCGAGTGAGAACTGGAGATAATCCAGATAATAGTCAATTTTCTAATACATTATTAAAGATTGGTGAAGGTACCTACCTAAACTACACCAAGGAAAACTTATTTTGACGCCTGAATTATGTTGTATAGTTCAATCTCAAACACATCTGATATCGTCGGTTTACGGTGACAAATATATTAAATAGGGACAATACTTGGCTCAGCGAAAGATCCATTTTAACTCCTCGCAATGATCAGGCATTTGAGATTAATAACAAAATACTGTCAAATATACAAGGGGAAAGCAAAGTTTATAGATCAATAAATAGAATGGTCGATGAACAAGAAGCCACTAATTACCTACCCGATAGAATTCTTTAATTATGCCCGGACTTCCTTCTCATGAAATTTGTTTAAAAATTGGCATTCCGATTATTCTACTCCGAAATTTAAGACCACCACAACTTTGCAATGGAACTCGACTGAAAGTAACCCAGTTGCAACAAAATATAATCGACGCTCAAATTGTAACAGGTTGCGGTGCAGGAGAAACCGTCTTTATCCCCAGTATACCCATTATACCAAATAATTTTCCGTTCCAATTTAAAAGAACGCAATTCTCGGTATCGGTGTGTTATGCAATGACAACTAATAAAGATCAAGGGCAGACTTTTCGTGTTGCCGGAGTAGATCTCGGTGTCAGTTGTTTCTCGCATGGTCAGTTATACGTTGCTCTTTCCCGGGTTAGCAGTTCTAGAAATCTTTATGTTCACGTGCCGGACGCAACAACTTCCAATATAGTTTAAGCCTCATGTAAATGTGATCTAAACAATATTACCAATACATTAACTTAATAACAGAAGGAGTCACACGCTAACAGATTCGCGGACACAGCTATCTTTTCTGCCGAAAGTCGCTATTACACGCGAACGAAGTCGCGGGCAAAAGCTAGTAGTTACTATAAAGTAATATTTAATGCTGATTAAATATTAATTATTAATAATGAGGAATATTTTCAATTAAGAATCAGTTAGGACAAGTCTTTACTTGCCTTATTTAGATAACTAGTGATTTACTTTAACTCCACATGGGTTTTACAAATCTTTGGAACCCATTGACGTTTGACGTCTGTTTCGGCAAGTCATATGTGCAACTTTTTATTTTTGTAAACAACAGAAATAATACACAAAGTGGTTTGAAACAGTATAATCAGTGAACCAAGTGATACATGGAATTACATATATTGCAGTGACTGCTAAATAGTGCGTTTGTGGGCTGAAATAGAACAATATAAAAATCTGTATTTTGACTTGTTTATACGGCTACCCACCAAAATTAGAGTCTTCAAGAATTAGTGTAGTCAGTGACAGTACTGTTTACATCCTTGCCATAAGCAAAATTAAACCATGAGGTCTTGTCACGTCCATACAGCGCCATCTGTCTCGTCGTGCAAAGCAACCTATTGATTTGTGCGGTGAATCTCCTGTCACGCCATCTAGTTTGTTCCCTCGGTACCACCTGTAAAACTAGTTCCTAGTAATGCCGGGCGTCAAATGCGGAGGTTGCGCGCGCTTTGCCTCAGCGATAGATGGCGCTAAGTGTGGCAAATGTAACCTATTCTACTGCAGACTATATGTGCAGGGATCCCTCCGAATACCAGGGCTTCTTCTAAATGGCGTTGTCTCGAGTGCAAAAAGAACGTTGCTAGGGACAACAGAAATGAAACCCCGGTCAGAGGCACCGCGCAAAGCCCTCCTAGTGATGTTGCAGGGATAATGACCATAGCAGGCTCGCCAGATGCAACAACAAGTTCCGTCGCAAGTCCTACGCCGTCTGAAGTGTCTATTGCCTACGCTACCATCAACAAGCAACCGCCAGCGCCTTGTATGGACTTGCAGGTCATACTTGTCGAGCTGAGGGCGGTCCGTGCGGAGATACAGGTGTTCAGAAAAGAAATGGCTGAACTAAAGACCACCTTAAACTCTTGCAGCACGCGCATTGACGGCTTGGAAACAAGGGTGGATGCCCTTGAAAAGCTCGCCACCTCTAGCTCCTCGAACTCGAACGTGGATGGGATAGTGGAGGACCTAATGCGAGAGCTCAACGACAGAGATCAGGATCTGCTCGCCAACGACATCGAGGTGTCTAACCTACCGGAGGGAAAGGCGGAAAACCCTGCCCATATATTTAAGGTCATCGGCCACAAGCTCGGGATCAGCCTAGACGACCGCGATATTGTTAGTGCAGAGCGCGTCGGTGAGAGGCAGCTGAACGTGACTAATTCAGCGGGTCTAGCTGAATCTCGTCCACGGCCAATCGTCGTGCGCCTCGCTCGCCGGGACCTGCGCGACCAGCTTCTAGACAGCGCGCGAGCCCGGCGCGGGGCGACCACTGCAGACCTCGACTTGCCCGCACCAGTGCAGCGGTTCTTCCTGAACGAGCGGTTGACGAAACCCAACCGCTTGTTATTTCGTAAGGCGCGTGACGCCGCGAATGCTCTCGGTTGGAAGTTCGTCTGGACCAAGCGGGACCGCATCCTCGTCAGGAAGGCTCCGGGTGACAAGGCGCAGAGGATTCGCACAGAGGATTCGCACAGAGGAGGACTTATCCCGCGTTTTTGGCACTGGAAATGAGACGGTCTAATTTTTATCGTGTCTTTTTTTGTAAAAATAGTCCAGTATTGTGTTTTTTGGGAAATATGTGTCGCTATACTGATGGACTCAACCATAACGTACACGAGGCTTACTCAACGCGAAAACAAAGTTATTCTAATGTGATCAAATGTTTAACTATGCTACATATGTATACTATATCTATTACATACATACAAACACTTTCATACACACACTATTTACAACTAATACTATCACCTAGTTCTAATTACTTACAATGTTTTTTTACACTTACAACTAACTATTTACAAACTGTAACTGCACCTGCAAACATATACTTATATATATACAAACTATACTTTACACACATACTCACGCAATTAATGCCTATGCCTCCTAGCATCTATGGCTCCTAGCAAATATGTTAAGTTTGGTCTTTTGAATGCAGGCTCTCTAGGGACTAATCAGGATGAGTTCTTAATCGCAATGGGCAACCATTCTGTGGACATCATGGCAATCAACGAGACATGGTTGCGCAAAGGGGAGGAAGACCGTGCTCCTAGTCTTGCAGGGTACAAGTTTAGGCATGTACCAAGACCTGTGTCTACACGAGGTGGGCGCGGCGGGGGAGTCGCTTTTTATATAAAAAATGGGATAAATGCGCGTTTCAAGGCTCATCCTGAACACCCTACGGTGGAGCAGCTTTGACTGAGCCTCACCATTAATAAAAGAAAACTTTTGATAGGGACCGCGTATCGACCACCCTGGCAGGATTTGGAGCTTTTCCTTGATGCTATAACTACTAGCATTGGTGCATTGGCCCCATATGACAATGTCATATTATTAGGTGACCTCAATGTCGATCTATTAAATTCTAACACCTCTAAGTCTAGACAGCTCATGGAATTCTTTGATAACTTTGATATGACTCAAGTAGTAACAAAAGCCACACATTTCATAAATGACAGTTGCTCACTCATTGACATTATATCTACAAATGCCACCACACGAAATGTTGAAGTGCACCACATTAGTGAGCTCGGTCACCACTCCTTTATCACGTGTGAAACAGTATTTAGAAAGCCTAGGGCTAAACCTAGGGTCGTCATGTTTCGCCCTCTTTTGGACATCTTGCCAGATATATTCCATGAACACCTACACATGATTCCATGGTCCGACATAGGAGACATGAGTGATGTTTAATCTCCATGCTCCTATGACGAAAAAGACCTTTTTCAAGCGGCCTACACCCTGGATCACTGACAATATTCGTCTTATGTTCAGATTGAGGGAGGAAGCCAAACACAGATGTCATAAGATAAAAGAACCGCATCATAAGCAGTACTATCTGGATCTTAAACACGAGGCGGCCGCCGCATTGGGAAGGGAAAAATCTGCATATTTTACAAAAAACATTGCCGAGCAAAGCAAAGATCCCAAGCTGCTGTGGCGTAACTTAAAATCAGATGTTCTTCCGGACCACAATGAGAGGCGACTGCCTAGTCACTTTGACAACCCAGATAGTATAAATGCAGCCTTTTTAGACGTCCCGGGGAGTTGCAATGGGAATGACTCGTTGATATACAGTTTCCGTTCTCGCAGGCATAGTCCATCTGTGTTTTCGCTCACTGAGACCAACCAAGAGACAGCACTTAAAATAATCAGGGGTCTGGAATCAAATGCACGGGGTGAAGATGGCATCAGTCTGGACATACTCACACTACCTAGCACTTTGCAAGCCATTACTGCTATCATCAACAATTCCATTGAATCTTGTACATCTCCTTGTCTCTGGCGTCGTGCAATTGTTTGCCCCATTCCTAAAGTCAATGACCCGGTCAATCTGAAAGATCTCAGGCCAATAAGTATTCTACCATGTCTGTCAAAGATTCTGGAACGTGTGGTCTACTTACAGGTAATTGAATACTTAGAGGAAAATAATATTCTACCCGAGTTCCAATCAGATTTCCGCAAGGGAAGGGGGACAGCAACAGCCTTGTTAGACGTGGTAGGCAATATCCTAGAGGCACGTGATCGGGGGGAGGGGTCTATTCTATTGTTGCTGGATTTCTTTCGGGCATTTGATGCTATTAATACCAATCTACTGCTGTCAAAGTTAGCCTATTACGGGTTTGATAGCGACGCTGTGGTTTGGTTTAAGAGCTATTTAACAGATAGGTCCCAATTTGTTCAAATACAAAAGGAAGACGGATCTACCCTATCATCCCCTCCACTCCCGGTCTGTAGGGGAGTTCCGCAGGGATCTATTTTAGGTCCCTTATTGTACATCCTCTACAGTGCTGACGTTACTCATTCCTTTGTAAACTGCAGATATCATATGTATGCGGATGACATTAAGTTGTACACATCCTTCAAGGGGGATGATGTGGCATCTGCAGTTCAAAGGATGAATGAGGATTTACATAGAGTTGTGACTTGGTCTGAGGAGAACTCCTTGCTTCTCAACCCACTTAAGTCCAAGTTCATGGTCTTAGAGACAAAAAAACAGGTGGCCTCAACACTGAATGCCAAGCCAGAGATTGTTATCAAAGGGAATAAGATAGAACAGGTTGAGCAGGCTTGCAGTTTAGGTTTAACCCTGGATCCACAATTACATTTTGAGCCACACATTAACAGTATTGTTAGGAATTGCTTTTACAGGCTGAGGGTCCTGTACAGTATCCGCAAATTTCTCAGTGTGCCACTGAGGAAACATCTAGTGGACACTCTAGTGCTATCAAAGTTCAACTAGTGCGATACAGTATATGGCCCTTGCCTACTTGCTAGGACAGAGAGGCTAATTCAACGGATTCAGAATGCCTGCGCGAGGTTCTGTGTTAATATTCCTCGTAGGCATCATGTTACCCACTATATAAAAAAGCTTAACTTATTGAGAATGGATGCCAGACGAAAACTGCATTTGGCTAGCCTTATGTCTGGTGTCGTAACAACCCACAAGCCGCACTATTTAAATGACAAACTCACTTGGCGAAAATCACAATACACGTGTGGTCTTCGCTCCAATGTCGACCCGCTTAAGGCACCCCCACACAAAACCACGGCTTTCAGGGGAGGCTTCAGGTTTGCTGCCACGCACTGCTGGAATGATCTTCCACCACCATTGAGGGGCCTAAAAACAATCAAGACATTTAAAGAGCATCTAAAGAAACTACTACTTCATGTACAACATTCATAAAAATATGTTTATTTACCCCATGATCTCGGCCCACAATCCTTGGCTTCGATCCTCCGCAGTGCTGTTGGCGCGAACCTGGTGCCTCCTGATTGCTGTCAATGTTGGCAGTTTGGCATCAAACTACTATCCATGCTATTTTTGCATGGCATTGATACTCGGACCTGTTTAGAGACTGTACAAAGTACAGGTTTATTGATGTCAATCGCGCGCGCAGTCATCAGTTATACACTGACCCGAATATTTAGTTTTAATATTAGCGTTGTTATAAAGTTAGTTAACGATCGGTCATCAACCAAGCCGCGTTTGCTCATACCATTAAGCATTACCATTTTTACCCAATATACCATATTTTTACCAACCAAGGTTTTACTAATTTTTTTTTGTTGGATTTACGCCCAACAAATTGGTCCTTCGAGCCTCCGGAAAGGTGGGACCTATCGCGTTGTGGACATTGTACGTGACGTGTTAGCAACTACCTTTCTATAACCAGCCCTAAGACATCATATCGTAGCAACCATTACCAACCAAGTGATATCGTCGTAAGTTAGACTGAAACATCAGACTTCTTCGAGTCACCACCCACCACAATTCACCACCAACCAGGAGATATCAAGTAAGATCTTTCCATTTTATTACTTACCAGAATGACTACCATTGCCGATTTATTTGCGGTACATAGGGAGATCATGGAAAATATGAAAAAACTGTATATTAACTTTAAAAAAGAAGGTAAAGAGCGGAAAACATCGGAAGCTATTAAACGTCGTTTACAATCTTTAGAGGCCTACTGGAGGGAATTCTCGCGTAACCATGACAATTTAGTGAATTTATGTGACGAAACTGAAGATAATGAGTACTTCGGTGACGATTCGTACAATAAAACTAAAACATTTTATGACGACGTTAAGAGACATTTTTTAAAAGTCATTGAAGAAACTTCTACTCGGTCTCCATCACCAAAGAACCAACCACTAACGCCATCATCGCATTCAACAACCGCTCCATTGCCTAGCACATCAGATCACGGTTTTCCAAGTTCCTGAACAGTACCGAAAAAAGTTTTACCACTACCACGATTCGTTTTCCATGACGTCGAGAAAACAAATAATGTCGAGGAAATGATGAGAAAACAGCAGAGTAACTTCAAAGCATTTGCTCGAACTATTTCTCAGATTAATCTGAATGTTTTGTCTGAAAAATGGGAGTTTAAAGATGTATTGAAGACTATTGAATCACGATGGGCAGCAATTGATTCTTTACATTGGGAAATCGACAGTAACTTACAGGGAGAAAACAGTAACTATGAAGATCTGTTTAACAAGTATGAGAGTGAATATTGTGAAATTAAAAAATCTATTAACCAAAGAATGTGGGACGTTAAGCACAGAGATAATTCTACACCAAAAATAGATATACCAATTTTCAACGGAAATTACCAACAATGGATTTCTTTCAAAGACTTGTTCATTGAATCTATCCACAATAATAATTCAATTTCTCCGGCCCAAAAAATGCAGTTTTTAAAAATGAAACTACGTGGAGAAGCTGAAAAACTAATACTACATCTTCGTGTAAGCTCCGACAATTACCAGACCTGTTGGGACATCTTAAATCAAAGATACAATAATAAAAAACTAATTTTTAATACACACATGAATGTTCTCATGTTTTTGCCAGTAATGCACCAACAAACAGCTTCTAGTATAAAAAAGCTTCATGACACCACTAATGAATGCCTCAACGCATTAAAAAATCTAGGCATAGACATATCTACGTGGGACCCGATAATCGTATACCTTGTATCGCAGAAAATGGACGCTGAAACGTATACAGATTATATTGACTCATTGCCGGATCCTCGAGCCCTGCCACATCTGCAAGATTTTCTAGCTTATCTTGAAGGAAAATTTATTGCTTTAGAGACAGTTCGTCGCAAAACTGAGACAATCAAGAATACGCATCCATTCAATAACCAACAAAAACATTCTAACCAAAATTTTAGCACCAGTACTCAACGGAAAAACCCAAAAGATTCAGGATTCAATAATGCTAATAGACACGATGAATGCAAACCATTTATTAACCATTCTGCTATTAAACCATACCAAAAATGTTTAATTTGTGACGAAAATCATGCACTGTTTATTTGCAATAAATTCCGTGAACTAAATAACCAAGAAAAACGGAAACTTATTGCGCAAAATAACATTTGTAAAAATTGCTTAATTAACCATAACGGCAAAGAGTGTACGTCGCAAAAAACATGTCGTCATTGCCACGAAAAGCATAATTCGCTGTTGCACAATGCCTACGTGATCACTAACCCTGTTACCAACCAGACTTATACTAATAAGTACAACCAACCAAAATGTGTGTCACACGTGTCAAAAGACAACGAGCCAATGACAGACATTCTATTAGCTACAGCTCAAGTTAATGTTTTGGGAGTTGACGGGACCTACAAAACTATGAGAGCCCTTATTGACCAAGGGTCTCAAACCTCCATTATTTCGGAAAATGCAGCACAACAACTTGGAATTCATCGCCGAAGGTGCAAAGGTTCCATCTTCGGTATTGGATCGAAAGAAAGTAACTGTAAAGGAGTAATGACAATTACCATAGCATCAAAACATAATGAGTTTACTATGAATATTGATGTATTAATAATGAAAACCCTTATCAATAAGCTACCAAACCAATCTTTCACCAAACCATCCTGGCAGTTCCTCGAAAATATACAACTCGCAGACCCTGAATTCAACCAAAGCCGCCCTGTCGACCTATTACCGGGTGCAGAGGTGTATTCTGAAATTATCCTACACGGCATTATAAAGGAAGATCAGTCACTACCCATCGCACAACAGACGCAATTAGGATGGATCTTATGTGGTAACGTGAGATCGTACTACTGTAACGTGGTTTTGAACAACTGTGACGATATAACAAGGTTTTGGGAAATAGAAGATTTGACAGAACAACCGGATAACCAATCTAGAGAAGATTTATACTGCATACAACAGTATCAAACGGAAACCAAACGTCAACCAGACGGCCGTTATGTCGTAAGATTGCCAATGAAACCGGAAGTAAAGGAACTATTGGGGGAATCTAAGTCAAAGGCCATAGCTCAATTTCACCAATTAGAAAGAAAATTTGGAAAAAATAACTAAATAGCAGCTGATTACAAGCAATTCATGAACGAATATTTTAACCTTGGTCACATGAAATTAAGTCATAATAACCAACCAATAGAGTACTTTTTACCACACCACTGTGTAATACGCAGCGAATCAACAACGTCTGCAATACGAGTTGTATTCAACGGGTCAGCGAAAACATCTACTGGACATAGTGTAAATGACCTCATGTACAGCGGACCGAACTTGCAACTAGACTTATTATCTGTAATTATAAAATGGAGACAGTACAAAGTAGGTTATGTAGCAGATGCTGAGAAGATGTTTCGGCAGATTAATTTGAATGAAGAGGACCAGCAGTACCAGAAAATCATATGGAGAGACTCTCCGAACAATCCTTTAAGTCAATACCAATTAACCACTGTTACCTATGGAACCAAAGCGGCACCATTTTTAGCACTGATGACTATGAAGCAGTTAGCTAAAGATGAAGCCCACAGATATCCAGAAGCAGCGAAGGTTCTGGAAAATAATCTGTACATGGATGACGTTTTGCATGGTCAGCACAATCTCGAATCTGCAAAAAAGATTAAGGGTCAACTAATCGAATTATTTAACGCCGGTGGGTTTAATCTGCGTAAGTGGAAATCAAATGACACAGCCTTACTAGAAACCATTCCGAATGATAATGAAAACTCATTTCAGTTCAAACAGGAGGAATCTACTAAGACTCTAGGATTGAAATGGACACCATCTACTGACCAATTTAGTTTTGAATTAAAAATGTGTCAAGTGGTGCATAACGAACGCATAACCAAAAGAGAGCTTCTCTCCGAGATATCGAAAGTATTTGACCCTCTGGGATGGCTTTCCCCTGTAACCACAAAATTAAAACTCCTATTTCAGTCAATTTGGCAACTAAACATCAACTGGAATGATAGGTTACCAGAAAATATTCATAACGATTGGAACCAAATTAAACTAGACATACCACAGCTAAATGACATACGATTACCAAGATGGTTGCAATGCCTTGAAAACGATAACATCGTGCTGCATGGATTTTGCGACGCTTCAACCAAGGCCTACGCCTGTGTTATATACTGTAAGACGCAAAATTCAGTGGTTCTAGTAGCTGCAAAGTCGCGTCTAGTACCTTTGACCAAAGATGTGACGCTACCGAGATTAGAATTATGCGCTGCGCAATTAATGACCAAGTTAATGAATAAAGTGCAATCGTGTCTCACAGAACACCATATTAAAACATTCGGATGGTCAGACTCTACAGCGGTTTTAGGGTGGATTAACGGCAACCCGAACCGTTGGAAACCATTCGTAGCTAATAGAGTTGACCAAATCGTCAAATGTATACCACCTGAACGTTGGAGTTACGTTAAATCGGACGAAAATCCCGCCGATTGTGCTAGCCGAGGGATAACCGCTGCGCAACTGTTAAAACATCCCATTTGGTGGAGTGGTCCGGACTGGCTCCTAACGTTGAAACCAAATCCTCTTACCAAGAAACCAAAATACTACACGCAAGAAGAAACCAGAAAACAATATCAAACCAATGTCATCACCAAACCATATGAGAATGACGTCATAAGTAATTTGATAGCCAGCAACAGTACCCTTTCACGAACGTGTCGAGTACTCGCGTGGATATTACGTGCGTTCTCAAATAACAATAACAAACCAACATACCTAACCATTAGCGAATTGAATAGAGCCGTCAACCAATTAGTGAGGCACGTACAAAGAACAGAATTTTATGAAGAAATTACAAATCTTAAAAACCAGACTAAGTTGAGTTCAAAAAGTCGTTTATTACCATTACACCCTTACATTGACTCTGAAGATGTTTTAAGAGTTGGCGGGAGAATAAAACATGCCAATCTCAGTGAAGACATGAAGCACCCGATGATAATACCGCACAATAATCAGTTTACTGACATGCTCATTGACCATGCACACAAAATGACATTTCATGGAGGAACTCGACTTACGTTAACTTGGTTGAGGAAGAAATTTTGGATTATAGGTGGAAATAATGCCGTAAAGAAGCGTTTACGTAACTGTGTTATATGCCGACGAGCTAAATTTGAAAACCAAAACCAGTTAATGGCAGACTTACCAGCTGCGCGGATAAATCAGGCACGACCCTTTTACCATACGGGCGTGGATTTTACCGGCTATGTAGAAGTAAAAAGCAACAAGGGCCGCGGCATAAAATGCAGTAAAGGTTACATAGCTGTTTTTGTATGCTTAGCAACCAAAGCAGTTCATCTTGAGCTTGTGTCAGACCTCACGTCATCAACATTTATAGCTGCAATTCGAAGAATGTCAGCTCGAAGAGGAGCGCCTCGACACATGTATAGCGACAACGGAACTAACTTTGTTGGAGCTAACAACACCATACAAAAGGAGTATTTTAATTTGACTCAAACCATAGACCAAATTGCTTATCAATATCTGGCAGAAATGCAAATAGAGTGGCATTTCAATGCGCCATCATGGCCAAGCGCAGGAGGTCTGTGGGAGGCCGCCGTCAAGAGCCTTAAATACCATCTACGTAGAGTGCTAGGTAACCAAAAACTAACCTACGAAGAATTCTCGACATTATTGACTCAGTTAGAGGGCTGCTTGAATTCACGACCACTGTGTGCCATTTCGGAAGATCCAGGCGATCTAAATTTTTTGACACCTTCGCATTTCCTTGCCAGTGGACCACTATTAACCATAATAATAAACCATTTTATTTAGTCTGTGGACCGCGCCCGGAACACATACTCTGTCAATAGCTCCTAATTCTATTATTGTTTTTTGGCTTTTCAACCTCGAAATTTACAGTAAATGTGCGCACATTCCATAATTAACACTTAGTCCTTACTGTATAATCAATAGTGCAAGTCTATAACGCTAAGAAAGTGGATTTACAAATATCGTACCGGTGAATAAAAGTGCTCGTTATGGCGCCAAGATAGTGGTTCAAGGGATTTTCGTCGCTACGTGCACTACATAACTGCTAAAGTGGCGTATACTACGGTCCCGCTCAGTGAGCAGTGCTACCAACATTCACACAGCAACCACAAGCGTCGTTTGGTTTATAATCTTTGCATAGCCCTAACGTACGGAAAAAAAAATGGAAGATAGTAATAGAAGTAATGGTAAAATAAAAGAAAGTGAGACCCCTCTGCCAGCTAAGTCCATCAAGAATGATAATAAGGTGGAAGTGCGATCCTCAGCATCACATAATGTAACGACGAGAAAAGGCTCTGCTGTAAGAAAGGAGGAGTTGATTTCTACGTCGAAGGAAACTTTACGCAGTATTATTCAAGAGGAAATTAACTCGGCTTTCTCCAATATTAATAATACACTTATGGAACTGAAGACTGAAGTAACTGTGTTGCAAAATAGTGTAAAGTTCATGACTGAAAAGTATGATTCTATCATTGAACGAATATCCTGTGTAGAAGTAAAGACCAAGATAATAAATACACTCGAGATGGAAGTAAATGACTTGAAAGGTCACTTGAAAGTGCTTAATGAAAGTATTGAAAAACAAGAGCAATGGGGAAGGCGGTCCAACATTGAAATTATAGGTCTACCAGAAAAAAATGGTGAAAACTTGATTGAAACCCTCTCTAAGCTAGCTACATATGCTAAATGTCCTTTCAACGCGCAGACTGACATCGATTTTGTGACTAGAGTGGCTCACCTAAACAAGGATCTCAAAAAACCAAAGCCAGTGGTAGTCCGCTTTCTATCCAGGTATAAGAAAGATGAGTTTTTATCCCACTTGAGAGATCAAAAAGATCTAAAAGCCTGTGACATTGGCTATACTGATAAAACATCTCGGATTTATTTTAATGAACACCTAACAAGTTCCAAAAAGATGTTATTAAGCAAAGTGAAGAAGTTAGCTGAAGAAAAGCAATACAAATATGTATGGGTAAAAAACTACACTATACTAGTACGTAAATTCGACTCAGGTTCAGCAATTCATATTTTGACCGAGGATGACTTAAAAAAGTTAATTTAGGAAGATTTACTATTGTTCTTTATTGTCAACTGTTAATTTTAGCCGAGTTTATCATTGTAGTCTTTATGCTTATTCTCAAGTTTATTCATAAGCAGAACCTAATTCTAAGTAATATATTAATTGTATCTCTGTTTGTTATAATTCTTAATGTTAGGAAACTTGTTTTTTGTTTTTGTTTTGAACGGAACCAAAAACTTAACAATATATTAATTATGTCATTGTTTGTTACAGCATTATTAATTCAGTTGGTAAAATATTACATACATTCCAATATTGGCTCAATGCTTAGAGTAAGGAAATTCAATTTTTGTTTTGTTCTTGAGTGGAACTATTTACTTAACTATATATTGTATATATTAATTATAGCATTATTTGTTACAGCAGGAAGAATGAGGAAGTTATTGATTAAATTGGTAAACTATGATGCATATTCCATAATTGGCACTGTGGATTCGTCTTGTTCTTATCTCTTGATGTTAAAAGGTACCTTTTATTTAATTGTCACAAAATGTTATATTACTAATATCTCACATTCTCTCAAATAAGTATTTATTACCAAAATGTTAGGGGATTACGCACAAAGACAAATTTATTTCTCAAAAATTTGTTGCTCTGCTCATATGATGTGATTTGTTTGAGTGAGACTTGGCTGTTGCCTGGGATATTTAATTCAGAATTGTTTGATGACAGGTTTAGTGTTTACAGATGTGATAGGGATTACAGTTCTAGATCAGATAAGAAGGGTGGAGGGGTTCTTATTGCAATAAGGAAGGGTTTATCAGTTGAGGATGTCAGCATCAAACCTTCAAATGACTCAATGTCAGCAGATATTTTATCTTTGAGTGTTTGTGTTAAAAAACCAACTTTAAATTCCAAACTAAGGTTGTATTGTTGCTATTTTCCGCAGACTAATTCTCAGCTTAATGAAGAAGTTTTATTCTATGAACAAGTTTCCCAATCTGTAGTAACTTATCCAAATGATCTATTCTTCATAACAGGTGATTTTAATATAAGAAATGCAGACTGTCTATCAACAGGACAGAATAACCAGGCTGTTTTAAACTCAATAGGAACAGATCCCTTAGTTAATGCTTTGTCAAACTTTTTGTCACTTAATGATTTTTCACAATATAATCTTATTGCAAATATTAATAACAGACAACTCGATCTAATATTAAGTAATGTTAATTGCATAGTTGCCAAATCTACATTCCCATTAGTCACTGAAGATCCTCACCATCCAGCGTTGGATGTTATTATTAGATACATAAAATTAAACACTTTACATTCCCCACCGAAAGTTACTCGTATGTTTGGTAGTGCCGACTATGATGCTATTATTTCTCTTCTTTGTTGTATAGATTGGGAGACTGTCATAGATGAGGATAACATTAATGAATCTTTATTAAGATTTTATAGTGTTCTAGAGGAAGTGATAAGTGCTCATGTTCCAAGTAAAACTATATATAATAAAAATAAATATCCAGTATGGTACTCCACAGCATTAACTAAAATTATTAAAGAAAAATTAAAGTTTCACAAGAAAGAGTCTACACCTGGATGATGCTGCATCCTCAGACGGTAAACACATAGCAGATCTCTTTAACACTTATTTCAGCTCTGCTTTTGAAAAAGATATTATGAATTGTCCAACTAACTCAAGTTTTGTTTGTCAAAACCAGACGTTTTTAAATCTTAGTGGAATTAGTATTCCCTTAAATACTGTTTTGAATTACCTTAAAAAACTAAACACTGAAAAGGGATCTGGTCCTGACGGCATACCTCCTTTATTTCTGCAAAAGTGTCATAAAGCTCTGTCAACCCCTTTACATAAATTATTCAATGCATCCTTACGATCAGGTGTCATGCCAATATTATGGAAACGGTCATTTGTTGTCCCCATCTTTAAAAGTGGTGACAAACACGATATTAAGAACTACCGTCCCATTTCTAAGCTTAGTGTAATACCTAAACTGTTTGAGAGAATTGTGTGTGATATGATTACGCCGCTTGTTAAGCCCTTATTGATACCTCAGCAACATGGCTTCATTAGTAAAAAATCTACTGAAACTAACTTGTGTGACTTTATTGATAATGTGACCTTGGCTATGGATGAGGGCTATCAGGTAGACGTCGTGTATACCGATTACTCAAAGGCCTTTGATAAAATTTCCCATAGAATACTGATACGTAAGCTCGAGAGCATCGGTATACACGGCGACTTGCTTAGGTGGTTGGAGTCTTACCTGCGAGATCGTAGTCAGGCTGTTACTATTAAAGGTTTCTGTTCAACATTTATACCGATTACATCAGGCGTACCACAAGGCTCGCATCTAGGACCCCTCTTATTTAATATATATATTAATGATGTTCATTCAGTATTTAATAATTCAAATTTCTTGTTATATGCTGACGATAAGAAGGTTTATAAAATTATAAAAAATATAGATGATTGTCGAGGACTACAAAATGATATAAATAATTTATCTAACTATTGTACTAATAATATGCTTTACCTCAATGTAAAAAAATGTCATATAATTACATATACAAGAAAGAAAAAATATATTGAGTATAGTTATAAATTAAATAATGGATATATCAATAGGGTGTCTGAAGTGCGAGATTTGGGAGTCCAATTAGATAGTAGACTGATCTTTGATAGGCACATCACGTCCATTGTTAGTAGGGCTTATCGTATGTTAGGTTTTGTGCCGAGAGCTACTAAAGATTTTAAGCGTTTGTCGACAATATTGTTGTTGTATAAGACGATCATCAGGCTAATTCTGGAATATGCATCTGTGGTATGGAACCCACAATACAAAGTATATATTGAGCAAATACAATGGATCCAAGATAAATTGAATAAGCATATAATATGGAGAAGTCATAAAAATAATTATTCTGAAAAAATACCTCATATACCTTCGTTAGAGACAAGACGAAAGGAACGTGACCTCTTATTTTTATATAAAATATTAAGAAGTCAAGCTGACTCTCCTTACCTCTTAAATAGGATAGGTTTGAGATGTCCACGTATTAATTCTCGAAAGAAATCTTTATTCTTCATTCCTACTGCAAGAACTAATTATGGAAAAAATGTATTTATTTCAAGAGCATGCCGGCTGTATAATGATATTATAAATAACGGAAATAGTGATACCCTCATAGATGTTTTTAACCTGTCGTTTCCTAAATTTAAAAAAATCATTCACGATTGTTTGGTTCCTCTCAGCATTTGAGATTTTTTTTTAGTTTGATACAAAGAAGATTTTTTATTTTTATTTTTATTTTTGATACTGAAATATTGTATTGAAATTTTTGATGCTGAAGTATTGTATTTTTTCATGGATGTTTTTAGCATTTCGTTTCCTAGAATTGGGGAAGTCATTCACGTTTGTTTGGTTCCTCTCAGCATTTGGGATTTTTTGGCTTGGTGCGGGGAGGAGTTTTTGTTCTTGGTGCTGAGGTGTTGTATTTTTCTCATGGATGTTTTTAAACAACGAAAGTTTGAAAGCATCTATGAGGTGGTGCAGTGTTTCGGTGTCGGGGATGGGAATTCTTCTATGTATCGGGCTGGAAGGGGTCTCGGATGTTGGGAGGGGCCGGGCGGGCGCGGGTGATTTTTTATTTTTTTATTTTTTTTTGGATTTGGGAGGCGGGGTGTTGGAGACATCTGTAAGATACAAATAATTTTTATTTTGAATACTGAAATATTGTATTTTTTCATAGATGTTTTTAACATTTCGTTTCCTAAATTTGAAAGAGCCATTCACGATTGTTTGGTTCCCATTTTCCCATCAGCATTTGAGATTTTTTTAACTTCAACATTTTAGTTTGATGCAAGGAAGAATTTTATTTTTATTTATTTTTGATACTGAAATGTTTTTTTTTCTCCTCTTTTTCATACCTGTTTAACATTCTTGGCGCGAATGTATTGTTTAAGTGTGGAAACTGTTTTGGATTATGTTTAGTTTATTATGATTGTAATTGTTTATATATAATATCTGTTTGTTTCCCTAATAAAATAAAATAAAATAAAAATAGAGTCAGAGAAAGACGAACGTACCAGATGGCAACTAGTCCAGAAAATTTACCAAGATATTTGGAAACGTTGGCAATCTGAGTATTTAACTCAACTAAATACGCGATCCAAGTGGCACCATTCTCATAAAAATGTTAAGGTCAATGATATAGTGATTATTCAAGACGTACACGTGGCTCCAGGGAGGTGGGCCCTCGGAAGAATATTAGAAATTCATCCCGGCGATGACGGTCTTGTTAGAGTAGTCACGCTCAAAACCAAAGGAGGCATGCTAAAAAGACCAATTACCAAGCTGGCAATCCTTCCAATCCACGAGGAGAACCAACCAAATACACCAACCGACATAACTCAACAAAGAACCACTACTGAAGTGGACCCCGAAAAGGGTTATGAGACACCACCACGTCGAAGAACGAGCAAGTCGACGAAATGTAGCATGTTAACCATGGCACTTATGGTGCTTATGCTGTTAGTGTCGCCATCTCATTGCACTCTCCATACAAAAAAGCTGCCAGATAACCAAACCATCTACTTCGATAAAGTCAGTAATATGAGATTGATTAGAGACGAATGGAAGCTGGTAGTATTCTATGATATGACTGCTTATTGGGAAGGCGTATCGTTAGCCACAAAGTATATAGACCATTTAGATAATTGTTGTCAAAAAATACAAACCATATCTCACTGTCAACTTGTTCTGTTACAACTGCGCCATAGTCAAGATGAATTAGCTCATTATAATGAAATTTTGACCAACCATGGACAGTTACCAGAACAGCACCATCTTCGTCGTCGTGGCTTAGTGAATGCTGTGGGGTCTATAGCTCACAGTTTGTTTGGAGTACTCGATGATGACTTCGCACAACAATACCAGCAAGATTTGACTAAGCTTCGGGGCAACCAGAAATATTTTAACCAATTACTGCAAAATCAAACATCGATAATTGAATCAGAGTTTAATGTTATAAAGAGAATGGAAAAAACCGTAAGACAACAGCATAAGAATTTTAACCAGCACCTTAATAAAATAGATAGCTTAGCTAATAGTATGCAAAAACAAATATCGGAAAACGCATATACCAATGAATTTACCTTGTCTTCAATATCGGCCAACGGTATACTTATGAACCTGAAGGATATACAACAAATGTTATTAAACACAATCACTGACATATTCCATGGTACGTTTAACATACATCTACTACAACCAGAGCAATTAACCAAAGAACTCCATATCATATCAGCCCACATTTCTAAGGAATTATTGCTACCAATCGATAATATTCAGACTGATTTAACCAAACTTTACCATTTATTAACGGTTAAAACAAGATTTACAGGGGAAAATTTGATATTCGAAATAAAGTTACCGTTAGTAGGCAGAGACACCTTTGAAATATACAAATTGACACCAATTCCAATAGCAATCGGCGACAAAATGCGACAAATAATTATTGCATCTGATCTATTGGCCATGAACTACCAAAAGGACTTACAAATACCACTATCTAGTCTACAACTGCAACAGTGCGTTCATTATGATTTAGACATCTTGCTCTGTGCTCATCAAATACCTATATCAATAACTAAAACAGAACCAAATTACTGTGCAAGAGAAATTGAGTCCTTAAGTTGTAAAACGAAAAGTCGAAAGTGCAAGAATACCTGGGTACAATTGCACAAGGTAAACAATTACTTGTATTCATGTTGCGGCCAATGCACCATACAAGTCATATGTGACGATCAAATTACCATAGAGCGATTAGACAAGGTCGGGATACTCGCATTAGCAAGTGGATGCGTCATCAAAGACGACGGAATCACATTACTGTCGCGCAGACAGTCGAGCAATGACTTAAATTTGAAACCAGATATTGTAAACATTGATGTACCTACCATTAACAATATTGTGAACGTGACCTTACCCTTACATGTTTACGAAAATGACACTGACCACGCAGACATTCGCTGGGAATTAAAAACGATCGGTGATAAAATCGATCAAGTAAAGAATAACACCAAACCAAATCTAGAAGATGAAGCATCTTTCAACTACCACGATGTTCACCACTACATCGCGATTTATGTACTTGCTGGAGCTATTCTATTAACATGTTTGGCGTACGGAGTGCGGAGGATCCGCGCACGAGTACAGCCGCGCGCAGAAGCGCTGCCACCGCCCCAACCGCAACCGAGAACACGCCATATAGCTGACCACCAGTATCATAGTGAAAATAATCCGTGTTTTAGTGTTAGTGATGAATACAATAGAGTGAATAACCATCCTAGTACGAGTGCGACGAACCATTTATATGCCCGAGTGAATAAAGTGAAATACCCAAACTCATTCAGTTTTGGTGTAGTGGAATAGAGACTGTAATAAATTTATTTTTTAAGTTTTATGTTACAATCATCTTGTTTATTGCACCATATTATTGTTTTATCACCTTGTAACACCATGCACCCTCATCATACAGTCCCCCGGGAATATGTACAAAGTACAGGTTTATTGATGTCAATCGCGCGCGCAGTCAGCAGTTATACACTGACCCGAATATTTAGTTTTAATATTAGCGTTGTTATAAAGTTGGTTAACGATCGGTCATCAACCAAGCCGCGTTTGCTCATACCATTAAGCATTACCATTTTTACCCAATATACCATATTTTTAGCAACCAAGGTTTTACTATTTTTTTTTGTTGGATTTACGCCCAACAATCAAACTCTGGGGGAAAATTTGCTTCAGGCATTTTTCTCAATCCATCGTGATCGTACTTATACTGGCGATTACTAGCTAAGGATTTTAAAGTGTATCTGTCACCGTCCAAAACTTCAGTAATCTTAAAAGGTCCCTTGTATTTTGGATCAAGCTTCGTTTGGTTCCTCTCTTCGTTTTTAAGGAGTACAAAGTCACCTACTAGAAATCGATTGAATTTGGACTTGTTCGAATCAAACCGTGACTTTTCGTACTGTGCACTCCTATCCATGTTAACTACAGCTTTAGATCTCGCATCACTCATTTCGATTTCAGGCTCATCAGAGAACATTAAGTGAAGAGGTCGCGCAACCCTACCTATAAGGAGTTCCAAAGGGCTGTGTTTAGTTACTCTGTTCATCGTGCAATTGAGGGCTAACTGTACGACGGGGAGTGAGTCCTGCCACGAGCGATCTCTACTCGTTTCAACACACGTGATCATATTTTTCAAGGTGCTCATAACCCTTTCAACCTAACCGTTTGCGCGTGAGCTACCGGTTGCTATTAAATGCAGGCTAATATTATGCGAGGAACAAAATTCGCGAAGCTCAGCGCTTGCAAAGCAGCGTCCCTGATCCGCGATGATACGGCTTTGGGCACCAAACAAGGAGATACAAGCCTTAAGTGCCCGAAAACTACTAGCTGTGTCTATGTTTAAGGTGTGATGCAACAAGACGTACATATTTTGTGAAAGCGTCAATGAGAACAAAAACGTATTCTTTCCTATCATTTTTGCCGCTCAACTTGCCAATAGCATCGATGTGCAAGGTATGCCAGGGTATCGCAACCTTAGGGATTGGATGTAATTCGGCGAGGATTTTGCCTGAATGAGATTTGGATACTCTGCAAGTAGCACAGTTTTCGAAAAACTTTCTTACAAATTTTGACATGTGATCAAACCAGTAGAGGTCATACAATTTTTCAAGGGTCTTTTCCGACCCGAGGTGCATAAGAGGCTCATGTGTGGTGTTAACAACAGACCATCTTAACGCTCTAGGTACTATGGGAAGTGTTCGGGATCTATGGTTACGCTGTATCTTACGGTGCAAGATACCAGATCTAATCTCATACATCTGCGCGATGTCATCATCAAGGTCTCCGTCATTTAGCTTAGTCATAATTTCCGAGATCTCTACGTCCCGTTGCTGTTCCGCTAATAACCAATTGGGAGAAAGATTAGCTACGTTACATACGCTACATTTTCTTTTGTTCTATTTTATTGAAAGGAACCTTTTCAAGTAAAGGGTTGCGGGAGAAGAAGTCTGCGTGTTGCATTCGCTTTCCTTCAACATGAATAATGTTAAAGTCAAACGACTGCAAGAATGCCCACCACCTGTGAACTCTAGGTGTGAGATTTAACTTTTTACGTGTTGATTCAAGCGCATGGCAGTCTGTAAACACAGTAAACTTCTGACCATACAAATAGTGTCTGAAATGTCTTATTGCATTCACGACTGCAAGGGTCTCTAGTTCGTAAGAGTGATACTTAGCTTCTGCAGTTGTGGTGCGTTTACTGTAGTAAGCGACCACACAGCGTTTGCCATCCTTCCTTTGAATCAAAATTGCACCATACCCTATCGCACTGGCATCAGTATGGACTTCAATTGGACAATTTGGATCAAAAATTGTCAGAACTGGGTCACTGGTCAAAGCCAAAATAATATCTTGTCTAATAGCTTCGTGCGAGGGTTCCCATTTTATGTTACCCTTTGAGGTACTCGTTAATGCATACAGAGGTGCCATTACTTGGGAAAACTTCGGAATGAATTGGCGAAAATATGATGCCAAACCAATAAACTGGCGCAACCGAGTCACTGTACTCGGAGGTGAGAGAGCTATCAAAGCCAATATCTTTTTGGGATTAGGCTTTTTTTCACCGCAACTAACCTCAAAGCCTAGGTACTCAACTGTTTGTTTTAAGAATGATCATTTTTTCAATTTAAAGGAAAATCCGGTTTTTGTCAGTAAGTCCAGGACAATCTCTAACCTCTGTATCGCCAGCTCAGGCTCTACAGAGGTTAGGGATAGAAGCTATAATTAAGATATCGTCCATGTAGACCACAACGAAGGTATTGGCAAGCTCTCCAAGTGCCTTCGTCACTGCCCGTTAGAAGACTGAAGGGGCATTACGTAACCCAAATGGCATGGACAAGTACTCGTACTGTCCATTAGGCTGAAGCAGAGGGGCGCAGCAACGCACAGGACCAACGCGCGCGAGTACCCAGCCCTACAGCATGCAGAGGCCCGAGCCGTCCAGATGATAAGCTATGGATAGGTCCCTAAAGATAGGGCAAATTAATGCGCAGGGGTCGGCAGTGGCCACCCGAGAGCTGCCAGCGTTGGCACGAGAATGGCAACTGGATGTCATCCTAAAACAGGAACCATATAATGACGTCCAGCAAGCCAGTGCCAACTATCTTGTGTGGGCGGGCCCGGGCGCGAAGGCGGCCATATACGTGCCCCGACTAGATGTGCAGTGCAGCCTGCTGCCGAACCTATCGACGGACCACTGCGCCGTATGCCACGTGTCCTGGGGGGGCGCCAGCATCTACTTGGTCAGCGCCTACTTCCAGTATTCGCACGACATCCAAGTGCACCTCGCGCAACTGGACAAAGTCCTCAACGCGCTGAGGGGTCGTGCGGTTTTGGTGGGCGCTGACACCAACGCGCACTCTCCCATGTGGCACTGCGAGCGGCGGAATTACGTGTCGCGGGGTCCGGAGGTATCGGCAAGACGGCAGCACATGGAAGACTTCCTGTTGGCGAGGAACATTAAACTCCACAACACGGCGGGACAGCCAGCAACATTCAGCACCGCCAACGGGGAGTCTAACATGGATGTGACATTTTCGTCGGGGCGCGTACGGGTGTCCCAGTGGGAGGTCCACGCCGACGCCAGCAGCAGCGACCACCGGCTGATCACGTTTAGAGCGGGCAGCGTCGAAAATAATGAGCCCGCTCCGGCAGCCGAGCCATCGGGGGCGCCGAGGAGGTTTCGGGACCGTGGGGTGGATTGGGAACGCTTCGAAGCTGAGATCCACGAGCGAGTGGGGAGCATTAAATGGGAGAGGCCTGCATCACACGTATGCAAGCAGCTTACGGAGATACTTACTCGTACAGCTGAAGAGTGCCTGGGAACGAGAGGAGACGGCAAGAAAGCGAAAGGGTATGAATGGTGGTCTCCAAAACTGGATTCCTTGCGTAAAAGACAAAATAAGGCGAGGAAAGAATGGCAAAGGGCAAGGAGGGTGAAAGGATTTCAGGAAGAGGATTTACGCAAGAGATTTAGTGAATGCCGCAGTAAGTACAGAAAAGAGATGGAGAGGGCGCAACTGGAGTTCTTCCGGAGGCTTGCCGAGTCCGGCAATGAGGACCCATGGGGCCTGGCATACCGTGCAGCCAGTGGGAGATTCCGTGCCCCTCCCAACCTAATCGCGGGGTTGAGGCTTCCGGAGGGACACACGACGGACGTGCGCGGGGCCATGCTCGGCCTGGTGGGGGCTCTGTGCCCGGACGATGATTCGTCGCGGGACTCGGCCTACCACCGAACGGTGAGGGTGGCGGCTGCATGCGTTCCGTCGGGTAAGGACACTCCATCAGTTCAGGTGGTGGAGGATATAGTCAGGGGCCTCCCTAACACAGCCCCGGGGATCGACGGAATCACGGCCTGTATGGTTAAGCACGCTTGGCGTGCTGCCGGCCCAGAACTGACAAGCGTGCTTGGGAAATGTGTGGAAGAGGGCACGTTTCCGGACACGTGGAAGGATGGGAGGCTCGTTGTTCTGCCGAAAGGTAATGACAGGGAGCTCTCCGATCCCAAAGCGTACCGTCCGGTGACGTTGCTACCAGTGCTTGGGAAAATTTTAGAGCGGGTCATGCTGCGGTGCGCCCCCGCACTCCAGCGAGCGGTATAGTCGAGTCAGCACGGGTTTTCTCGAGGTAAGTCGACGTTAACAGCACTCAATGATATTCTGGACACCGTCGGCGGAACCACGGCACGGTACGTCCAGGCCGTCTTTCTGGACATTTCGGGCGCTTTCGACAACGCGTGGTGGCCCATGATTCTCCTGAAGGCAAAGGGTACGGGATGCCCGCCAAACGTCTATCGGATGCTGGCGGCGTACTTCTGCAACCGACGCGTCGGGCTCTTTGTCGGCGGGGGAGTCGTGTGGAAGACCGCTACCATGAGCTGTCCTCAGGGGTCGGTACTGGGTCCGTATGTATGGAACCTACTGATGGACGACTTGCTTCGGTTGCCTTTCCCGGACGGAGTAAAACTGGTGGCGTACGCTGATGATGTTACGATCCTCATTGAGTCCAACTCAAGAGCCGGCATCGAGGCTTCGGCCTCATGCACCCTGGGACTCATCTCTGGATGGGGTGAGCGGAATCGGCTGGGCTTCTCACCCTCGAAGTCATTTTCGATGACTCTGAGGGGGGGACTGGCCGGCCGCCCACCCACCATACGTCTCAATGGGGCCTCAGTCAAAAGTGTGCGGTCAACCAAAGTTCTGGGGGTGGTGATTGACGCGAGTCTGTCATTCAGTGAACACGCACGTAGTATCGGCGAACGTGCGTCGTCGGGACTGGGGAAAATGTAACGCATGACTGCCACTTCGTGGGGCATGCGGTACAGGGCCCTTAAGGTCCTGTACGGGGGAATTTTCACCCCTATAGTGACATACGCGGCGGGATGCTGGTGGCGGCGGGTCTCCACATACGTGGTCCGCACCGCTTTGCTGAGAGCGCAACGGCCTGCTCTGATTCTGCTGACGAAGGCTTACAGGTCCACTAGTACCGCGGCCCTGCCGGTGTTAACAGGGGTGTTACCGGCGGACCTCGAGGTTGCCCGTGCTGGCAGAATCGACGAGATGCGGGGTCTGCCTCGGCAGGAACTCCGCGAGGGCAAGAAAGACGCATGGAAGGGTGCGGTCGCGGACTGGCAGCGTCGCTGGGACGCTGAGACCAAGGGCCGCGAGCTCTACCGATTCTTCCCGGATGTGACGGCAAGGCTCAGGGCAACCTGGGTCGAGCCGGACTACCAAACCTCACAGATCCTGACGGGGCATGGTAGTTTTAGAAAGAGACTGTATGACATGAAGCTGCAAGAGACGAGTGAATGTTACTGCGGTGAAGGTGAGGAAAACTTGGACCATGTACTATGGACTTGCCCGATATACGCGGACCTGAGGCGAGAGATGATGGACGGGATCGAACGCGAAGAGGCGGGACCGGTTTACTACTGCGATCTCGTCAGCTTGGAAGCTAACTTCCGGCGGCTGGGTCGCTTCGCACACGGCTGGTTCAAAATCAGGAGCGGGCTCGAGCAAGAGGATCGGCAAAGGGCGGGAGGCGCAGCCGTAATTGTTATGTATGGAAGGCTAAGCAGCAGCTCTCCAGCGCTGGTACAGCAGTCCCAGAATGGGGAGAGTGCACAAGAAGCACAAGAGTGGACAGAATAAAGAATTTGTAGAGTCAAGAATCGCCTGCGGACGAAACAAGAAGCCAAGAGCGCTATAAGTCCGCAGCCATCTCATGATTCGGCCCATATGACGAATTCGTCGATGGGGCCATGGGAAGGTTGGTGGGATTGTCCATTAGGCGTGACAAAGGCAGTACACTCTATGGAGTCCGGGTGAATCTGGTGGAATCCACTAGCCATGTCTAGGGTCGTAAAATATAAAGCACCATGAAGTCTATTAATCTGATCCGAAATCACCGGCAAAGGAAATCTGTCAGGCACAGTGTTATCATTAAGTTGCCTATAATCGACGCACATGCGGTCGGTACCCTATAATATATATTATAATATATATATATTGGACCCTATAATTGGATGAACATTCGTGGCAACATTTTTCTAAAAGTCAAAAGTTTGGAAGTCATGGTGACAAATACGTCATTTGTCAAAATTTCTCGTCCTATTACTAAGTCATGCTGAAGGTATTCATCAGGTAAAACGTGAAAAACAATGTTTAGGGTGACGTCATCAATTTCCACACAAGCTACAATTTTAAAGTTGCTGTTCACTGTCGCTTGACCTATTCCAGTCATAGTAACGACAGAATAAATGCGCTCACCCTTAAGTTTGGACGAAACGGATTTTCGAACTAATGAGCATTCTGCTCCAGAGGCGTAACAAAAGGCAAACGACTCACCAGATTGATGTAAAGTCCCAGAGGGTGCGTTAACCACGCAAATGTCCACTCGACGTTGCTCAGTAGCTACGCCTGCAGCAACACTGCCGCTGGTGCTATTGCCACCACTTCCAGATCCTCCACTGCCCACTGCGGTACATCGGTTTGCGTAGTGGCCTTGGTTCTTGCACTTGAAGCAGGTAATAGAGCTGGTATCCCTGGTCTTCGTTGCGGAAATACTGCCTGACTTGTTGTCCAAAGTAGAGTCCCTTCTACTGTAACACACAGATGCCTTGTGGCCTGATTTGCCACACCGGTAGCACCTAGAGCTAACCGCTGTAAAACTGGACTTGAACCTTTTATTGTCCAAGTCAGAATCACTCGGAGCCTTCGAGTTCTTGCGCTTCAAGAAAGACATGGCAAGAAGCTCCTTTTGTAGTTTGCTTCTCGTATCAATTTCTGTTGTGAACGCCAATCGCTGTCCACGATGATCGACGGATGATAAATGAGCGAGGACGGTGGATATTGCGATCTGTTCGACCGTCAAATTCTTCCATCGTGCCATTAGCGAAGTGAGTACATGTGAAGAATAAGCTGCAAGACTGCCTTCTCTTGGCGTACTGCTATTCAAATTGATCAGTGTAGCAGCTGGTGTCTCAGGGCAATCATATCTTGCGATGGAATTCTCCTTAAATTCACTCCACGTCATGCCCGGAAATGTAACCTGTGATAACCAGGTTGACGCTTGTCCTTTCAACGCTCGACTCAACGTTATCATGAGCGACGCACCCTGAAGCTCTCCATCAGCCATGCACATATCAGCCGTGGTGACCCAGGCACGTGCGTCCACACTTTGTTTATCTGGATCAAATTCGGGTAAACGGATAATCTTACTTGAAGTAGGAGCATTCGTCGCTTGCAACAATGCGAGAAAGTTTCGGTTCTGTTGATCGAGCATCAAGCGCCATTTATCTTCTCCGTCAGCTGTTAGTTCCGGTCGATAATTAGGTGGGCGCATAGGCGGTAATCCCACTTTTGATAACGACGGAGGAGGGAAAACTTCATTTTCACGACCGTCTGGATGTCCGTCCGACATAAAGGTAACTTTGAAATAACAGCACGCTATTGTCCACTACACTAGTCTTTATTGATAACCAAACTTTGGTTGCAAAATAATAAAGGATGCACGAAATAATTTGAGATTTAATTCCAAAATAATCACATGGAATATAGTGACGTCAGTTGTGCTGCGAACACGACCGTTCGTTAGCTCTATCCGACATTCAGTGCCTCTCCGGGCGATCGTCCCCTTTTTATACATCTTTCACCTGACGTTTCAACTGTCACATGTCACCTGATATTAATTCTACCGCCGTTTATTTGTCAATTGTCATCTGTCATCGCAATCGCAACACAACTAAACACACTCAAGCAAAATAAAATAACAGAATGTAATTGACATTAATTGAACATTGGATTAACTTACCTAAGTGACATCCAATTGTAATTTTATGAAGGTTGATCTGAAATATAATTGATTAAGAGAGTAGTATTCCCATTCGCTACTGTGTGGCATCGCGAATTTTTTCAGAGAATAAAAGAAAAAGTTTTTTAGTCTATGGCAACTCACAACTAAACGTCACTGATTTAGAGCTAACCATGATTTTGTGGGTCCCATTATGCCAGGGTTCAGCTATTGATGCTGGGGTTGGGGTGGGTGATTATATTTTTAACAATGTTACTATGGATTTTAAGTAAGACACATTTCCAATACATAGTGATATTGTGTACAGTTTGATAATTAATTATTCATTATTAACAATGTAACAATAAATATTTAGTAACTAATTTTCTACATATTGTGTTAATTGTGTCAAACAATTAGATAATTAGTTTTTAATTATTTACAATGTAATTATGATTTTTTAGTAATACAAATTTTTGTCACTGCAGTTGTCGGTTCCTAAGACATGAGCTATAAGGCCTTGCAAAGGTAGTAGAACCTACAACCAAACCACCTTTTTCCCTGATTAAACTCAAGAGCATTCCTGCTGCTCTTGCAGATGTACTGCTGGAGTGTGGGATACAGCTGTCAGCAGGTATAAATTTGATGCCTGATTAACTGTTTTGAAGGCCAAGGGTAAGACTTTTAATATGGTAAAGTTAACTTATTTCAGGTATTGGTTGAGGCTTCAAGGATCTTTAAATCTTAGAAGTTAGCCATAATTTATGATCTTAAAAGTAAAAAGTACATTATGGTTCCTTTTCTTTTTTACTGACAGTAAGGTACTGTCAAAAGATTGGTTATCACAATTCTCATCTTATTAATTGTCAGGGTGTGACATGGGCTATGTTATTTAGTTTAATATATGAGAGGGCGGCTAGTACCCATTGAGCAGCTATCCAAGCTAGGAGTTAGGAGATTTTTGTGTCTTGGTTCAAATAAATAACTAAATAATTCTGTCTCTTCAGATACAGGTGTATTGTATGTGTCATTAACATAATATATGTATGTTTGTGTCTATTGTCAACAGAGTTATTCCTGTGCCATATAATTATGTTCTAGCCTATTTTGTCATCATGTTGCTTGTAACCAGTTGTTGCAAGTTCTATTTAATAACCATCTATACGATAAGCAATATGTTTATAATATTGTGTTTTGAGGCAGCTAGCAGATGAGTTAGCTGGTTCAATACGAAATATGGGTTCTGGCTTTCTGTAATACAGGCAAATCTCAATCTGAGTAAGCCTCTCAGAAATCCTTTGTTATCCATACCTAATTCCTCTCCCATCTTTAGAGTCAATGCTGATTTGTGGAAATTTAGGGTTTTGAAGCTAGCTCCATTCTCTAAACTTTCTATTAATGTTTCCTAATTAATAAGAGTGAAGATCAGAATAGGATCCCGGTTACTACTTTGTTGACACAGATGGTAACATGATGGTTAATGAGCTATCTAACGTTGGCTTCTAAGTGCTTCCCCTAAGAGATGCTTTTTGTCAGGGCACCTAGTCTGCTCAGTGTGTGTTCAATTCACGGTTAAAAATCCCAAAATTGGGTGAATAGGAACTTAGTGACTTTTTACTATGTCATTATTAATATTCTGAAACATTTAGTAAGGTAAACAAATGTTGGGAATGCTTAAAAAACATATTCATGTCAACTAAGTATTGATGCATATACATTTAGTGTTTAGTAGCATTAATGTTATTGGGTGCCTCACTTCTTAGAGATATGTGTGTCACATTGTTTTTTATTGCTATAGATAAACTTGTGGGGCCAAAATCTATTGATAACGAAACAAGTATGGTTTTTTCGTTGACTTACATGTGGAACTGAGCACTATTTATCTTACTTATGTATTTGCAGCCATGTTACTCTGGCTGTATAATCTTGCAATGTGTTTTAATCCAGTTAATATTATGTTCTAATTGATGTATTAAATGCAAGTCATCATTCTAAACAAGGCACCACACTACAATTGTTTTCGCCATTACAATGTGTCACCATTCTATTAGAAAAGCTTTAGAAACTAGTTCTAGTATGCATTTTCTGCAATGTTCTTATAGTTTCGGATTATGTAATGGGGCCCCATCTTAGGTCAGTTGACAGCATCAAGATTGCTATTGTTATGCAACAAGGCTAAGTACTTAACTTGTTCTATTGTTTTTTGTGTGTGTTTGAACATAACCTCTTGGGCAGGTTGACAGAAGGTTCCCAACAATCTTGCCAGTTTGCTGATTGGGCAATGTTTAATATCATTGATATTTATTTAGTATCTCTATAGGAGTTGCATTCTTGCTGTATTTCTGATGTTAACTAGTCTCTATTCATAGTAAACCTAAAGTATTTAGTGCACTAATATACTTTAATCATAGTTAACAATGAGGGAAAATCATTTAGATAAATGTGAGTGTAGCCCCTCTGTCAGCCAGACATTTATTCTGATTCTAACCAATGGGTGGTCAGACAACCGTTTGTTAAATCTGTAGTCTGTAAGGACTGTGGGTGCTGTACATGGACTACATGGAATTGCAGTAAATTTATATGACATTTTCAAACTCAAAACGGATTAATTTTTCTGAGTTTAGGTGTTATTGACCCTAAGGAATCAGTTTTATCTTAAGACTGTGCAAGACATGTGATATTGATGGTCCAAGGTTCCCATATCCACTATTTGAAAACAATAATATTTTTCTATATATAGTTTTGGTTTTCAGTTAAGAACAAATCTGATCTGTCCGTTGAGTTTGGTGGTCTTAAGAATATTAAATCTTTAGACATATATATATCTCGGCGTAGCTCTCTTTTGGGTGTCAGGATAGCCGACATCGGGATAAAGTATTCAATAAAACACACATTCACGCCTCATTATCTCATTATCGTTTAATCCTAACCCTATCTGGACATATTCCCAACAACGCCCGCCCGTCACCGCTTGCTAAGCGCGCTGGAGAGAACAAACGGCGCAACAAACTCCCCAGCCTTGCGCTGTCCAATCACTACACATTATTAAGTCACTTTACACAATCTATATTCACAATATTAACAACACAATCATCAATTACGCCTCAACAATTACTAACTTTTATATTACGCGATAATCACTTAGTAACACGACCATCTACAAAACTTATAATCCACTATTCTAAATTCAAATATACCCGCGCTTCTATTTTACAACCAGCCAGTATTGGCGCGAACAGTAACTATATATGTAGGTTCTATGAATGAGGTTGCGAACTATTTATCACCAATGAGGTTTTAATTATGATTTAGTTATTTATTCTCATGCTCATCTCCGACATATAGATAGAATTTTTTACTGTGAGTGCATATTTGTACAGCCCCTAACTCATGAGTTATTGATGGTCTGACACATATTGTTGATTTCATTTATATGTATATTGTTTATGTAAACAATGTTATGTTCAAGTATTTTAAAGTACATTAGTGGTGGTATGTTCACAACATGAAAGACAGTTAGATATATTACATATACCTGGTTGACAATTGCCTGCTGGATGCATGGCATGGTGTACCCTCTCGGGCCCACCCTTCCTGTGTCCTGTTCAGCGAGAGTGTCACAGTTGTGTCATACCACTCTTGGGTCCACCTTGCTGTGCTAGCACTTTGGTTTGATGCCGGACCACTTATGTTTTCCACAGTCCTTGCTTAGGTTTAGAGGTAGTATTCGGTTATAACTTTTGTTATACATTCTTGATAGTTGCATTGGTCTTGTTTCTATCTTGAGCCTCGAATCCACCTCGAAGAGTGTCACCATTGGTTCTTGTTGTGGACTGTGAGAACCAGTGAACATAGTATGTTCTTCATCAAAACTGTCGTATCTCGTACGAAGTTTTGATCTTCGTGCTGTATCGCGTACAAGCTCGGTTATACTTAATGCATGTTGTTTGTGTTCTATCAAAGTTGCGGGCTCGCGTCCCGAACTTTGTAGTAATGCATGTTGTTTGTGTACCCATCAAAGTTGCGGGCTCGCGTCCCGAACTTTGTAGTAATGCATGTTGTTTGTGTACTGTCAAAATTGCGGGCTCGCGTCCCGAACTTTGCAGTAGGGTTTATCAGAGCTACGACGTCTCGCGAAGAGCCCGATCTTCGAGCTAAAGTCTCTCGTACCCGCTCGGTTCATGCATGTTTTTAGTACTTCGCATCATCTCACATCATATTTGCGTCCTTGTTCACTGAACCTAAAAACAGAGAAAACCTCACCTGTTGGCCCCCCTCTTTGAGGTTGTGGGTCAGTGTTCCATCGTTTATATTCCGTAATTTGGGGGCGCCCACAATTTAACATCGAGCGTTGAGCATCGCGTACTAGCTCGGTTATACGTAATGCATGTTGTTTTGTGTACTATCAAAGTTGCGGGCTCGCGTCCCGAACTTTGCAGTAGGGTTTATCAGAGCTACGACGTCTCGCGAAGAGCCCGATCTTCGAGCTTAAGTCTCTCGGACCCGCTCGGTTCATGCATGTTTTTAGTATTTCGCATCATCTCACATCATATTTGCGTCCTTGTTCGCTGAACGTAAAATCAGAGAAAACCTCACCTGTTGGCCCCCCTCTTTGAGGTTATGGGTCAGTGTTCCATCGTTTATATTCCGTAATTTGGGATTCCATCCCACGGCGATGAACCTAGGGCAAGGGCTGCGTACACGCATCCTGCATTAACTCCGCAGCGCCTTTATAGTCTCGAAGATCACTTTTAAACATCTTGGCCAGTATTTTCAAGGCTTTTGTATCACTTGGCAATACTTTTTCGACTTGAAATATGCCAAAAACTATTTATATAACGTAATTAAAGTGTAATCAACAAAATCAACACGATGCCGTTAAGTCGCGAAAAAAGAAAGAAAGTGACATTTAGTTGTGAGTTGCCATAGACTAAAAAACTTTTTTTTTTTTTACTCTCTGAAAAAATTCGCGATGCCACACAGTAGCGAATGGGAATACTACTCTGTTAATCAATTATATTTCAGATCAACATGAAATAAAATAGCTATGGACGCTTGACATTCCACTATTAACCCCCCGATTCTTCGCTCTGCGACATATTTAATGGTTAAACGAACATACCTTAAGTGATGTTTGACCATAATTATACGAGACGTTTTACTACGACCTGTAGGTGTTTAGCGCCTTCATCAAACGAGATTGTTTTGGCTTCGTGTCATCGAATAATAATAAAACTATAATACTATAAATCAAGAAATATCTTTATTTCACAAATAAAATAAAATGAATGGAATCAGAGTAATTGCGACAAAATAAAATAGCGTTCTCTGCGATAGATTAAAATGATAAATAGAAATTGTAAATTGCCTCTACAAATACATTATAGATAGATAGATAGAATGCTCTTTATTTTACACCATAAGGAAAAACAATTTAGGTCAATACAAATAAATATGATGAGTACAAAAGGCGGTCTTATCGCTTAAAAGCAATCTCTTCCAGACAACCTTTGTCCTCATCAATGGCAATCGGCCGATTATAGAATGTGGCGAATGTTAACCCATTAACCGCCGCAGTTGTATATAAGCAACTTATCATTTTTGAGCCCCTGACGCCACGGTTGTACGTAGCAGAAATCTATACTAATATATAAAGCTGAAGAGTTTGTTTGTTTGTTTGTTTGAACGCGCTAATCTCAGGAACTACTGATCCTAATTGAAAAAATATTTTTGTGTTGAATAGACCATTCATCAAGGAAGGCTTTAGGCTATAAACCATCACGCTGCGACTAATAGGAGCGAAGATACAATGGAAAATGTAAAAAAAACAGGGCAGGTATGAATCATAACTTATATCTTCTACCCACGGGGACGAAGTCGCGGGCAACAGCTATATTTAATTTACCGTTAATTAAAAATACAAATCTATACTAATATATAAAGCAGAAGAGTTTGTTTGTTTGTTTGAACGCGCTAATCTCAGGAACCACTGGTCCAAATTGAAAAAATATTTTTGTGTTGAATAGACCATTCATCAAGGAAGGCTTTAGGCTATAAACCATCACGCTGCGACTAATAGGAGCGAAGATAAAATGGAAAATGTAAAAAAAACAGGGCAGGTATGAATCATAACTTATATCTTCTACCCACGGGGACGAAGTCGCGGGCAACAGCTATTATTTAATATACCGTTAATTAAAAATACAAAATGCCACCTAAAAAACGACCATCTTTATCTCGAAATTCGAGAGATGCTAAGAGGATGAGAAATGCGCGTTCTCAAGAATCAGCAGAGGAAAAAGCACATCGGTTAAACTCTATGAGAGTTAGTGCCTCAACTTCTCGAGCCAATGCAAGCTCTCCAGAGAGAGAGATGCGATTAGCAGCTGACAGAGCGAGACGAGCTACATCACGTGCGTCTCAAAGCTTTTCTCAACGAGAACTTAGGCTTACTATTGACCGAGAACAACATGTGTTATCCCGAGAAGCTGAAACTGCTTCACAACGAGAACTACGGCTCTCAGCTGACCGAGAACGTCATACATTGTTTCGTGAGTCAGAAACCTTCACTGAAAGGGAACTACGGCTTACAGCTGATCGCGAACATCATATTTTATCTCGAGAATTGACAAATGATAGGGTGCACCATAATATTATTCGATCTCTTGAAGATGAACATGAGCATGTACAACGAATAGAGTCGGTACGTGAACATTACAATTCTTTGAAACAAGATCGATTAATAAGTTTGTCTAATGAAAGATTAAGAATCGAAAATATTCGGTCTCTTGAAACGGACGAACAGCGAGAGGCCCGTCTTACCTCAGACAGATTTCGACATAGTCTTAATAACTTAGATTTACACATAGATGATCAATCTAGAATTTCGGTGGCGTGGTCCGACAAATATAAAAGTGGGTTTGCTTATATCCTTGCAATTGATTACAGATCATCTTCTTTAATGGGCTATAGTATGTGTTCTTTGTAATGCTTCAAAGTGGAGTAAGGAGTCGGCTGGTTTCTGTTGTTCTGGAGGCAAAATAAATTTGCCTTCTTTCGCAGACCCGCCGGAACCATTGAAATCACTACTTTTAGGGGAACATGAGCAATCTAAACAGTTCTTAGACAATATTCGCACTTATAATAGTGCGTTTCAAATGACATCCTTTGGTGCTAAACAAATCTCAAAAGGTCCTTTCATGCCTACTTTTAAGGTACAAGGTCATGTTTACCATTTGATAGGATCCCTTTTGCCTGAAGACCAACCTAAGTTTCTTCGAATATATTTCGTATCCGACTACAACGAACAGTCGAATATAAGAAATCAATATTTCCCGAATTTAAATACTGAACTAATTTCACAACTTCAATTTAATTTATTTAATTTATTTTTAATTTATTTTAATCAATTACAACGGTGAAAAACCAATAACAGCAATTAAAAAATATACATTATACAAATTTAAACATTAAACAAATTAGAATATAAATAAAAAAAACATAAAAACAAAACACTTTCATAAATTTATCCCACAGTACTTCAGGCATACCGACAAAATCTTCGGCCATACATCCGCAAACAGATCAGCTGTTGGATTAAGATCCAAGAGATTATTAAGCACAGCTAGAGTGCGTGGGATTGGCGACTTAGCTGGCGGCTTACCTCACGCACATATCCTGCTATGGTTAAAAGATGAGGTTCGACCTAATGATGTAGACAGTTTAATCAGTGCTGAAATTCCAAGTCCGATTGCAGATCGCGTGCTATACGACATTGTCAAAACCCATATGATACATGGTCCATGTGGTGCATTTAACAGGAATCCTACTTGCATGCAAGACGGTCGTTGCACTAAAAGATATCCAAAATGCTTAGTGGATGAAACTGTAACGGGACATGATGGATACCCATTATATCGTCGTCGTTGAAGAGACAATGGTGGTTTTACTGTTGAAAAACGAGAGTCTAGACAACAGGTAACTTTAGATAATAGGTGGGGCGTTCCGTATTCGCCTGTGTTGTCTAGAACATTTCAAACTCACATAAATGTTGAAATGTGTAATAGTGTAGAGTCAATAAAATATATTTGTAAGTACATTAATAAGGGCAGTGACCACGCTACATTTGCGTTGAGAAATGAACATAATGAAATTACTAGATTTCAGTCAGGCAGATATATTAGTTCTTCAGAAGCTGTGCGGCGGATCTTAAGTTTCAACATTCACGAAAGATATCCACCTGTGACTCATCTAGATGTTCATCTTGAAGGCGGTCAACGTATATATTTCAACGCCGAAAATGTTACAGAACGATTAGAGAACCCTACACAAACAACTTTATTAGCATTCTTTCGACTTTGCCAAACTGATGATTTTGCAAAATCTCTTTTGTATGAGGAAGTTCCATCGTATTATACCTACAATAAGCAACGAGGTGTCTTTAATCGGAGACGCCGTGGCAGGCCTGTAGGTGGCGAGTCAGGTATTTTCACAGAACATGTTCTTGGTAGAGTGTATACCGTTCATCCTAACAACGCTGAGTGTTTCTATTTGCGATTATTGTTACACACAGTGCGAGGACCAACCTCATTTATAGATTTTAGAAAAGCTTGCCAAGCGCGTCATTTGCTTGAAAATGATCAGCATTGGGATGACGCTTTAGCAGAATCCTGTATTAGTGATAATCAACGATGGTTACGCCATTTATTTGTAACATTACTAACATTTTGTAATTTGTCAGATGCTATACAATTATGGGAAAAATATAAAGAAAAACTTGCAGAAGACTTTCTTAGGAATATATCTGACAATGATGAAGGCACAACTAATGATAACGTCCGTGATCTTGCTATAAATCAGTGTTTATTGGCTCTTCAGGATGACTTAACAGCAGTAGGCGGTAAATTACTATGTGAATATGGTTTGCCAAAATTGCCAACACCAACCTCAGTCGGAGACGTTACTAAAAGGGAATATTCCGCAGAGATTGGTTACAATCCAATGGAACTGCTGACGATATTAGAAAGCGGTGTCCCAATGATGACTGCAGAACAACGTTCAGTCTATGATCGCATGTGCGAGAGTGTTCAAAATAATTTGGGGACAATATGGTTACTAAATTAATATTAGCTTCCGTTCGAAACCAGGGTAAAATTGCTTTTGCCGTGGCTTCATTAGGGATAGCTGCAACATTGCTACCAGGAGGTAAAACTGCTCACACTATGTTTAAAATACCAATTGATTTAGATCGCACGGAAAGTCCAACCTGTAGTATTTCAAGCAATAGCGATAAAGCTAAGGTATGCGCGAGTGTAATTTAATCATATGGGATGAGTGTACGATGGCCCATCGAAAAGGAGTAGAAGCGGTAGACAAAACTTTAAGGGATATAAAACAAAATGATCGACCAATGGGCGGTATCACGGTTTTATTTTGTGGTGATTTCCGACAAACCTTACCGGTAATACTACGGGGAACCCGAGCTGATGAGGTTAGGGCTTGCCTGAAAAGCTCTTATTTGTGGCGTGATATACAATCGATGCATTTAACTATAAACATGCGAGTGAGAACTGGAGATAATCCAGATAATAGTCAATTTTCTAATACATTATTAAAGATTGGTGGAGGTACCTATCCACAACTACACCAAGGAAAACTTATTTTGACGCCTGAATTATGTTGTATAGTTCAATCTCAAACACATCTGATATCGTCGGTTTCAGTGACAAATATATTAAATAGGGACAATACTTGGCTCAGCGAAAGATCCATTTTAACTCCTCGCAATGATCAGGCATTTGAGATTAATAACAAAATACTGTCAAATATACAAGGGGAAAGCAAAGTTTATAGATCAATAAATAGAATGGTCGATGAACAAGAAGCCACTAATTACCTACCCGATAGAATTCTTAAATTCTTTAATTATGCCCGGACTTCCTTCTCATGAAATTTGTTTAAAAATTGGCATTCCGATTATTCTACTCCGAAATTTAAGACCACCACAACTTTGCAATGGAACTCGACTGAAAGTAACCCAGTTGCAACAAAATATAATCGACGCTCAAATTGTAACAGGTTGCGGTGCAGGAGAAACCGTCTTTATCCCCAGAATACCCATTATACCAAATAATTTTCCGTTCCAATTTAAAAGAACGCAATTCCCGGTATCGGTGTGTTATGCAATGACAACTAATAAAGCTCAAGGGCAGACTTTTCGTGTTGCCGGAGTAGATCTCGGTGTCAGTTGTTTCTCGCATGGTCAGGTATACGTTGCTCTTTCCCGGGTTAGCAGTTCTAGAAATCTTTATGTTCACGTGCCGGACGCAACAACTTCCAATATAGTTTAAGCCTCATGTAAATGTGATCTAAACAATATTACCAATACATTAACTTAATAACAGAAGGAGTCACACGCTAACAGATTCGCGGACACAGCTATCTTTTCTGCCGAAAGTCGCTATTACACGCGAACGAAGTCGCGGGCAAAAGCTAGTTTCATAATAATTATAAAGACCACCTTTGCCTTTCAAGAATTTTTTTTTATATTCCCTAAAATCACTTATGCTAAGCGCCAAATTGACGGTGAAAAAAATGAATAAAACTCGTCGCAAAATGCAAGTTTGACCTTAACCTGTACCGCCAGAGGTGTATAAATACAACAGTAGTGATGTAATACGTAAGTTTATTTATTGCTCATTAACACCAACTTTAGTTTATTCAAATAACATAGAAATAAGTTAGGCATTCAGAATTAGAAAGTAATTCAATGCTTGTTGCTGTTTGATTCTATTTCTAACTATAACATCTAAAACTTCACATGATTTAAGGTAGATTCATATTACAATTGAAGTGACGGTTTTTACTAAATCATATTTTGGTAACAACCCTAGCACTTTAATGTTATCAAAGGAGTCCATCGCCGGAGTTGTATACATATATGCAACCGCTTGTGACGTCATAAGCGAACTAATAATGATAATAGTGAGGGTACATCTGCTTTATTTGTTAAAAAATATTAATGAATTAGTGGGTTTTTTTGATAGTTACTGTCGTGAGAATGATTCATTATTAAATGATGTAACGGTTTACTCATGCGTATTTATCGGGGTAGCCCGACTAGTTCAGTTCGACTCGCGATCCCGCCGCGTCTGCTCATGATTAAGGACTCCGGTTGGGTCCGAAACTAGTCGGGCTACCCCGATAAATACACGTGAGTAAACCGTTACATTATTTAATAATGAATTAGTGGGTACCTAATTTATTTCATTGGTTATTGTGGCTGTGTTTGTATCGCAAAATGTCGAGTGCAGAGGAATTAATAAGAATTTTAGAAGATTTCGAGGAAGATGTAGAAGAATTTGTGACCGATAATGAGTTAGAAGAAGAAGAGGTATGTATACAAATTTGATTTATTCTTATAATTCTAAAAATACAATACCTTTTGTTTTTCTAACTCACTACATATTGTTTTTTGTTTTTTTAGGAAAGCGGTGACAGTGAATTCCATTGGACTACGGCAGAAACGTCGCCAATCATACAACCATTTAATGATTATCAGAAATAAACATTTCAACAGATTCTGATGAACTAGATTTTTTGGAATACTTCGTCGATGATGGTTCTGTGGCTGAGATAGTGAGGTGTACCAATAGGTATTACCAATTTTACGTCCGACGTGTCGAAATACGAGAACATTCGAGAACCCATGATTGGCGTGACGTTGACGCGAAAGACATTTATTTGTTCTTTGCTGTAACAATGTTATTTTCCAGGAACAAAAGGTTATCCATTGAAGAACATTGGTCCACGGATCCACTGCTGAGTTCCCCAATATTTCAAAACACCATGAACAGAAATAAATATTGTTTAATTTTGGCTATGATGCATTTCACTGATGTTTTTTCCGTCGGCACCGGATTGCCAAGATTACATAAACTGCAATTTGTAATCAATCATGCACGGGACAAATTTAAAAGCGGTTTAACACCGCACCAGAAATTATGTATCGACGAGAGTATTGTCCCTTTCAAAGGCCGTCTTGTACTCAAGCAATACTTGCCTAAAAAGAGAAATCGCTTTGGAATAAAACTGTTCGTATTATGCGATGTGGAAACTAGATATATACTGGAATTTATAGTCTATTGTGGATCGGAAACGGATATTGAGCAGATTTCTGATTTGGGTGTGAGCGGGTCGGTAGTGGTTGTTCTCCTTAAGGACTACTTTAACACGAACAGACAACTTTTTGTGGATAACTGGTACTCGAGTCCAAAGTTATTCCTTTATTTGAAAGATAACGGGATATATGCATGCGGTACAGTTAAGAAAAATAGAACGGGCATGCCTAAATTTAAGAAGTTGTCTAAAGGAGAAGTGGATGCTTACTATTCTCCTCCTTTAATGACTTTAAAATGGCAGGATAAAAAAGCTGTAACTATGATGAGCACCATGCACGATGCTAAAATATTACCTTCAAATAAGGAAGACAGAGCTACTGGTCTGCCAAAATTAAAACCTGAATGTGTAATTGATTATAATAACAACATGGGAGTGGTTGACACCGTAGACATGATGATGAGTACTTTATCGTGCATAAGGAAAACGAGACGATGGTACTTAAAACTAGCCCTTCGTATAATCGACATGTCTATGTTGAATGCATTCTACACTTACAAACATATTAATAACTGTCCAAAAAAACCATTTAGCGAATTTCAGCTGACAGTTATACGGCAAATCATTAATAAAAACAAAATACATGATTATGAACCGGTCCCTTCGACATCGCGTGGCGTTCAGAAAGATCCCTGTTGCTTTTTACCAAATGATGTTCTCAAACATTTTCCTGTGGCCATACCAAATAAGAAAAGGCAGCGTTGCAGAGTTTGTGCTTTGAAAAAAAAAAAACAAAATATACAAGATATATGTGCAAACAGTGTAACACTTATTTGTGTTTAGACAACTGCATTTCAGAATTTCACAAAAAGCCTAGTGGTGGTAATAAGTAAAATAAAACCCATGATTGAATAATTAAAGTGTTTTATTCAATAATTTTATCTTGCTTTATTGGTATGTATGTAATTATGTTAATTTTTTTCGGTTTCCGTTAAATCAATTTCTTCAGTGTGACAATTTTTTATTGTAGGTATTTAAAAAGTTTATTTTTTTTATATAAGCTCGGCTACGCATACACGGAGCTATATACTTTAACTCTTCAAGAATTAGATGTGTGAAATGTTCGTTTCTTTGGTCTGCACCAAACGTTGCACATTTCTCACATTGTGGCCTTGCGTTCGGTGCACCACCAATACTGGTTTTCTACACCCTTGAGGCTAACTCTGCCTGGACATGTTTTTCAAACAGATCCTGGGTATTTTCATGGTCATTCAATTCCATTCTCGAACGCTTGGAACCTATAAACATATTGCGAATTATTATTTTTTGTAGAAAGTAAAAATTTACTACAGATAATATTTTAAGTGTCTACGTTTAGATGGCATAAAACAAATAGAATTGATATTTAATTAAAATTGTAAATTAACACATACCCGCATTTGCCATTTCGGAGTCTCGCAAAGCAATGTCCGTGAAAGCAGCGATAATTAAATGTCCTGTCATTGACCATTTTTTTTTTTAAACAGGAAAACTTTTAAAAAGGAAAACTTTTTTCTATTACCCTTTGTCATACACAAATTGAACATATTTATAGTTTGAGTAATAAAATCGATAACCGGAAATAATTTCACGTTTACGCTCTTGTTTACCTCTAATGTTAGCGCCGGGGTTATATAAATGCAACAATAGGGATTCCAAAAGCCGAATTTTGTAGAATTATGGACTAAACTCTATCTTAGCTATGGTTGTGTCAATGTACATGGTTATAGGTTTTTGATGTGGGTAATTTTAATCTTATTACTGTTATGATGGGTAATGTATTAAAAAAACATTAGATTTTCGTAAAAACGTGTATTTTTTAGTTTAAAATCTTGTTTGCTGTAGGGTCAAGGCGGCAACAGTGGCTCACTTTTTTTTTAGACAGCTCTCTCTTTATTTGTAGTAGTGTTAGGAAGTTACAAATAGGACTCGTACGTAGTGTATTTAATCTATTTTATATTTTTTCTTGTATTTTGTCCAACCGATAAATGAAAAAGGAGATAGAAAGCATTTTATCCTCGTGTTGTTTACTTCAATATTAGACAAACGAATTAGCGATAGCGTCTGCACACGTTGTGCAGTTGACAACGCGAGCAGAGCTACCATTTTTTTTGACATCGAGGCCAAGGTCAGGCTCTCGTTTGGATAATAATTCGAAAGGTGATCAAGCACCAGATTAGGATCCCCTGTACATTTGTACCTAGGGAAGAAAGGTTTAGTCCTAAAAACTCCTTTCATGAACTTGATGACTCGGTTGTCTTGACTTATGCATTTTACCAAAATTAATGTAAGCGCCGAACGGCAGGTGTTTAAGGTAGAATAATTTGCCCCCAAGTGATATTCGCTAACTAAAAACTCAAGAATGTTCGATACCCTGTTATCAAAAATACTGATTCTCTTTGTAACACAAAACTGCCACCATCTTTTTAAAACTACATTGTATTGTTTAAGAGAGTTGTCCGCCAATGACGATGTCATTACATTTATAGCACTCTCTGGTAGCGATTGTCTTATGTATGATTGCTTGATAATACTGACGATACCAGGGTAAGTCTCTTCCAAAGTAGGTGTGGAGTCCTGAAAGGTGATAGTAGCAATGAAGGACTCGGATCTAAATAAATAACTTGGTTTTGGGAAAGAGATAAAAACAAAGTGTACCATGGCTGGCTAGGCCAATAAGGTACGACCATAATACCAGTAGCTTTATCGGTTACTATCTTTCTTAAAGATTTAAGAATCAATGAGAAAGGAGGAAACGCGTAGAAAATAGAATGTGACCAGTCTTTTGTAAATGCATCTATGTTATAAGCCGAAGGATCTGGTTTCCAATATATATATATTTTACATTTTGTATTTAATCGTGTGGCAAACAGATCAATTTGGGGATTACCAAATGTATTTGTGATCCTTTCAAAAGCGGACATTGCTAAATTCCATTCAATATCAATATTAATTCGTCTAGATTCCTGGTCGGCCTCAGTATTATCTTAAGACTTGTTGTAGGAAGCAAATAAAATAAATTCCTATGCTCACCATTGCCAGATTTTTCTAGCTTTCTTATTAAGATGTGGGTATTGAATTCCTCCGTATTTATTGATATAAGCTATAGCAGTCGTATTATCGATTCTAAGTAAAATTTCTTTATCATATAGATCTTAAAAAGAAGCATTGCAAAGCATTTAACGCCAATAAAAGCTGCTTTCAACTCCAAAAGATTTATTTGTTCTTTAGATTCCGTTTGACTCCAAAAGCCATGAGCACGAACTCCGATACAAAAAATACCCCATCCCGTAAGAGATAAATCTGAGAAGATTTCAAGTGCAAACCTACCACTACGTATTGGATTTCTTGATGTTAATATGTTATTTTTCCACCAGGTAAACTCCGATCCTAGGCTGGGCGAAAGATGCATGATACAATCATAATTGTCTGCCGAATTACGCAAAGCTAGCATTTTCTCGCGTTCGAAACTTTTTGTATATAACCAACCATAACAAATTGTTGGACAAGCCGAGCAAAGTAAACCTATGTATTTAGCAAAGTCTCTAATTATTATAACCTTTTTCTTCAAGATTCGCTTTGTTTGGTCATATATTATTTGACGTTTTTTATCTAGCAGCCTCAAACACATATCTTGTGAATTATCTCGAAACCCAAAAACTTTTGAATTTGTCTTGGCTCTAAGCTATTTTTTTCTGTATTTATGATGAACCCTAATTCTTCTAGAAGATCCACCGCTATTTTTGTACTTTTTAAACAAGTATCAAACGATTCGTTTATACACAACAAATCATCTAGATATATGACAAAGAGCAACCCTTTGTTTCTAAGATGAGATACAACTGGTTTCATTAATTTAGTAAAAATGTAAGGTGCTATGGATAAGCCAAAAGGCAGAGAATCATGAATAGGTACTAGAAAATGCGCTTCCTTTAAGTCTATAACTGTCATAAAACTATCTTTACTGATCAACTTAGTAGCAGTACGAATGGCTTCCATTTTAAAGTGCTCTGAATTAATAAATTTATTAAGACACTTTAAATTTAAAATGAATCTAAACTAACCATCTTTTTTGGGAATCAAGAATATATTTGATATGAACTGCTCCGACGCATGTTTGCATCTTTTAATAGCTCCTGAGGACAGTAGCTTCGAAATAGACAATTTCATATGCTTAAGTTCAGTCTTACTAAACCTAGGATTACTAGGGTCATCATTTTGAAAAGGTTGAGTGACAAAAGGGATCTTTACACCCTTAATATAGTCTAACACAACTGTATCCTTGGTTATGGCCTTCCAGCAGCCAATGAAATATTGCAATCTACCAGCACTAGTTACCTCTATTGGTTCCTGCGTGTCCTGTGATCCGACTTCCGGGTAGGTTGGCCTCGGTTCACAGTTATCTGTCGCCGACCTTGCTGTGTTGAGTATTCTTGGCGGGGCGTGAACCTCGGTTCCGGCCCACCCGGTTTTGAAGCCCTGCTTGCTTGGTACCGGAGTAGGCCTCTCCAGTTTAACTGCAGTCTAGATGAAGACGGATTGCTTATATTGTTGCGCGTTATTTGAAGGCCTGATTTTGTGGCCTTTATTTTTCCTCCGAGGTTAGCTCCAAAAAGAAATGCATCTCGTCTTACTGTGATGTAGTAGTAGTTTTAAGCCATATAACCGTGTTTATTATTCAATTATATTCAGTACGTTAACAGCATTCTGGTGTTTCACTTGTGTCTTGATTACCTAACCTTACATGGCGACCCTGCCAGAGACAGGAGTCTGTGAATGAGCTCATGTGAAGAGCGCGCGCGGAGATTCCTTATATGGGCGACGATCTATAAACAATCGTGGAAAGGATCTATTGCAAACTTATAACATGGAATATTTTACTGCACGGCGTTTGGAGTATTTGACATATCGTTGCTCATCCTTTCCCGAATTCAATTATAAAAATGGGTGGCTCAAGCTCTAAAGAAGAGATGGTGATAGCCCGAACTGCGGGTGCCGGTTCGAATACAGTCTACACGAGGCAGTTGCATGAGACGACCAACGCTATTCTCATAGTTATCTGCACAATTCTGGCGATTGGTTTACTGGGGATCATATACAAGCTCTATAAGCGATATCGTGGCAAACAAATTGAACGCAGGCTGGATCAATTAAGGTTGAGGAGGTATTCCAGTATTCTCAAGCGGGCCCAATCCCAAGCAAACCAGCAGCCGGCATTCGGGAAACCTGAGGTCATCGTATGAAACGTCGCCGTTTGGAAAAGTGAGTGTGTGTGGAAAAGTAGTGCCATAGTGAGAAAGAAATAAAATAGGCGGCAAATAGGTGACCGGCAAATAACTAAACTGGATAGGAACTTCACCATTATTTTGTATGTATACCTATAATAGTTTTAAAATATTTTAACAATATGCTATGGCAGAGGAGTTGGTTCTTTTGTGTAACGAGCTACAGTCTATAAGAAAGTATCTGATTAAAATTGGCCCTAGTCGCAGAGTAGGTCAAATATTAGAGACAAAGGAAAAAGAGGCTTGTAGTATACTTGTAAAATATAATGAATATTTGGACATATATAAAAGTAAATCTGAATCGGGAAAAACTTGCTCTGAAGAGATTTCATTAGTGAATAAAATTTGCAATCAATTTGATACCTTGTATTCAGAAGTTATTTTATTGTGTAAAGCGGAAACAAGAGGGGAAGAGTCCTCTTCTACAATGGCTGAAGAAAAGTTTAATTTAAAAATTGCGTTGAGTCTTCTGCCACTCATGACTAACAATGATGATAATACTAAGCAACTAATAGAGGGTGTTGAATATTATAGTTCCCTTTTATCTAGTTCTGAGTGTAAGAATAAAATGATACAATTTGTTTTAAAAAATAGGCTGTCGCAACAGGCCAAGCTAAAAATAGGCCAAAAATATGATAGTGTCAATGAGCTTATAGGAGATATGCGCAAATTGTTGTTGCCGAAAAAAAGCTTTACCGCCCTGCAGACTAAGTTGCAGCAGTGTCGACAGAATAACAAGACCATTTCAGAGTTTGCCAAAGAAATAACAGAAATTTTCGTGGACTTCACTATTTCACAGGCCGAAGAAAATTCGAGTAGTTACAATGTATTAAGACCCCTAAATAAAAAAACTGCTATATAAAGATTCGCCGACGGCCTGCGGGATCGTCGCCTTGGTACTCTCGTGGCTGCGCGTAATTACTCTTCTTTGACAGATGCGGTGCAAGCAGCGTTAGACGAGGAAGTGTCGTCTCCGGCTGGTTCAGAGGAATTTGTAGGTATGTACCAGCAGCCTTTTTCTTGGTCTAGGAGAGGGCGGCGAGGATACGGAGCGCAAAGAAATTTTGGCTCACGCGGGCCCATGCAAAATGCATATTTAAACTTTCGACGAGGACAGCATTTGCAACAGCAACCTGCAGGTAATAATGACTATCGGCGTTCGACCTACAATAACTATTTTCGCGGTAGGGGTAGGCAAGGCCGAGGTCGCGGTTTTAGATCACCAAACGACATAAACGTCATAGCAACAGATCGTGAAGGTACAACACCTGACGAAGAGGAAAATAATCACGAGGCAGAGCCAGGTGATAAGAATAATGAAGCTAACTCATTTTTTTCAAGCCTGATGTCATATTCTCATTTATAATAATTTAAACAAAGTATCATTCAAAATCGGACAACATGCGCATGACTGGTTAATTGACACCGTTGCATCAATATGTGGAATAAAGTACGAGTGTTTAAAGTGTTTACGAATACCATACCATATAGAGAGAATCAGTGTTACGGGCATCGGTGGCGATGTATATTCGGAGGGATACATATGTTTATCTTAGTTTAAGTTATAATGAGTACAGTTTAAGGCACAAATTTTATGTCTTTAAAAATCTACCCTGTAAAGATAGCGGAATATTAGGTCAGGATTTTTCGAAAAAATATCGAGCTACATTGAGTCTAATACAATACAGTCAATAACGGAAAAGTCGAATCATATTACAGTTACCTTTAATTTCTTTACACGTGATATTGGTAGTTGTTACATAAAAGTGCCAGCACGAAGTGAGTCCGTTCATTTTATTAACACCGATTTGAAGGACGAATGTGTGGTGCTAGGCCAGCAAATTAGCGAAAGTATTTTCTTAGTCAATATGTTAACTAAGCCCAAAAATGGAAGGATGCCGGATGATGTACGCATATTGAATACGGGAGACAAAGACGTGTCATTGTATAATTTTAATTTGAATACTGCTAAATTGAATGATTATTTTATTTGTCAGTTTAACACACCCACGGTTAATGCGGATAGAGTAAAAATGTTGTTTTCACAACTTAATTTAAAAGGACCTAATACTGAGGAACAAATATCCATTGAGAGAATATGCGCCAAATATCCGGACACTTCAACACCGATAAACGAGCAAACTATTGATTTAAAGCCGCTTAGCAGACCAATTTACACAAAACCGTATCGGTTGCCATACTCCCAAAAGTCAGAAATTGATAAATAATCAAATTAAAAATATGTTAAATGATGGTACAGGGTGTCCGGTGGCAGAATTAGGATTTGAAAATTAAATAATAAAAAAACTGCAAAATATTTTTACAATGACTATAACAAAGAAGGGAAGTGCGGGTTTTATTTCTTAAATCATGTCGGACACACTCTTGGAATCTGGCTTCAGTATTGCGCGCCACTCGCTGGAGAAGGGACGTCGGGATGCCATTAACCTCGCGAACGATATTTTCTTTTAATGCTGAGATGGTCGGTGGGGCGGTTTCATAAACTTTACTTTTGAGGTACCCCCACAGAAAAAAGTCCATGGGGGTAAGATCCGGCGACCTCGGTCAGGGGATGTCAGCAAATCGGCTTATCAATTTGTTAGGGAACAAATCACGAAGAAGCGCCATGGTCTCTCTAGCAGTGTGAGGCGTGGCGCCATCTTGCTGAAACCATGTCTGTGAACTGTAGGCAGGATGTTCTCTTAATATTGGCAGAAAAAAATCGTTAAGCATTTGCCGATAAGAAACGCCGGTCACAGTAATGGCTTGTCCTTGACGATTTTCAAAAAAATAGGGTCCGATTATTCCTCTGCTTGACAATGCACACCAAACCGTCACTTTGGGACTGTGAAGTGGCTGCTGATGTTTCAATCGTGGGTTCTGTCCTTTAGATGACCAATAACGGCAGTTCTGTTTATTTACACTTCCATTTAAATGAAAATGGGCTTCATCGCTCCAAAAGATTGTGTTCACTGTACGACATCGCTGCAACATTGTTTCGCAGAAACTTTTGCGTAAATTGTAATTATTAGGCTTAAGCGCTTGCACAATTTTAATTTTAAAGGGGTGAAGTTTAAGGTCCTTTTTCAATATTTCGTGCACAATTGTTTTTGGCAGCCCTACAGCAGCCGCTCTCTTACGCACGGACTGTCGTGGGTTATCGCGTAAACTGTTTGCGACAAGTTCGATGTTGTCATCAGTCCTCGACGTTCGGCTGGGTCCCGGCCGCGGATTATTTGCTGCTGAACTTGTTTTTCTGAACCTCCGCACCCACAATCAAATCAAATCTTCGCTTGGCGCATCACGTAGCCATCGGATATTGTACCGCGAACAAAATCTTCGACGAGCAATAGCACAGGAATCGTTTGCTTTAAAATAAGCTTCGATTGCGAACGCACGTTGTTCACCCGTCCACTGCGACATCGTGACTAAGGAACCCGCACGAATGACGAATCGAACGTGACCCCCCCGCCCGCCCCTCCGCTAACGGTTCGAAAACAGTTCGAAATTTAAATCCTAATTCTGCCACCGGACACCCTGTATTATTGAAGAGGCTAGAAGTGCTTGGTCCAGTCCATTGTTATTAGTGCCAAAGAAACTCGATAATGCCGGCAATAGAAAGTGGCGAGTGGTAATAGATTACCGTAAATTAAAAAATCAAATACAGGACGACAAATTTCCTTTACCCAATATCTCGGAAATATTGGATTCCTTATCCGGAGCAATCTACTACACCCATTTAGACTTGTATCAGGGTTTCTTCCAAATTAATTTAAATAAAGATAGTCGACCTTGTACAGCTTTCACAACGGGTAAAAATCAGTACCAAATGACAAGGATACCAATGGGGCTAAAATCTAGCCCCAGTAGTTTCAGTAGAATCATGGCAATAGCAATGTCTGGTCTTAATTTTGAGAAATGTCTAGTGTATCAAGATGACCTCGTCGTTATAGGCCGCAATTTAGATGTTCACAATAAAAAAACAATGGATGTTTTTAATAGACTACGCAAATTAAACCCGAAATAAAACGTTAGAAATTAAACCCGGCTAAATGTATTTTTTTACAGAGAGAAATATTATACTTAGGTCACGTAGTTTCAGGTACAGAAATTCTGCTGGATCCAAATAATTAAAGTTAATAAAATTACCCAAGGCCGCAATCCGCGGATGAGATAAAACGATTCGTAGCATTTGCTAATTACTACCGAAAGTTCATAAAAGGTTTTGCAGAATTAGCACAGCCCTTAAATAACTTATGCTCTAAAAACGCGAAATTCGTGTGGACCATAGACTGCGAACAAGCATTTCAAGCTTTGAAGCTTGCTTTAATGAGCCCGCCAGTGCTTCAGTATCCCGACTTTTCAGAAGGCAATGAATTTTTATTACAAACTGATGCGTCTGGCAAAGCCATAGGTTCTGTATTGTGCAACAGAGATGGTCGGCCTGTAGCTTATGCCAGTCGAGGTTTAAATAAGGCGGAAATTAACTATCCCACTATTGAGAAGGAACTTCTAGCGATAGTATGGAGTGCAAAGCATTTTCGACCTTATTTGTACGGAAAACGGTTTAAGATACAGACCGACCATAGGCCGTTAGTTTATTTATTCAGTATGCGGGACCCATCAAGCAGGCTTTTGAAGTTCAGTTTACAGTTGGAAGAGTATAATTTTTATATAGAATATCTCAAAGGTCAAACTAATTCGGTAGCAGATGCACTCTCGCGAATTACGATTTCAAGCGATGATTTGAAAATAATGAATGAGCAGGTAGTTAGTATGATGACAAGGGCACAACTTCGTGAACATGAAATGAGTACCAATAAAAATGGCAACAGTGAGGCGCCGGTAGACACCGGTTTGACGTCCCGCCAGCCTAGGATCGTTGATATAATTAAAAAAACCTGCAAATATAACCGAACTAGTGCTTATTGATAGTAAACAACTAGACAAGTTATTATCTAAGGGCATAGTAATGGAAAATTATAAATATTTAACTTATCTGCCGAGTAAGTCTATTATTTACATTAATAAAACAGTATCTCGATCATCAACAACGTGAGAGATTTGTTAGTTTTATGTAAAAAAATATCTGTTAATGAAATATGTATAATCCGAAATGATAAAAATAAGGCCCTTTTATGTGAACTTGCAGAGCAGATAAACAACTACAAGGAATGGCTAGGACCTCGTTTTTATGTAGTTAATCATGTACAAAGAATAGACAATTTGGATAACAGGAAAGTCATTTTAAATGATTTCCATCTATTACCAACAAGTGGCCATGTTGGCGTTAGGCGAATGACAAGCAATATAAAAAGATATTATTTTTGGCCGAGCATGGAGAAGGACATAATCGATTATGTTTCTAAGTGTGATCAATGTAAACGGCAAAAGTACTCGGTGGGCGTCAAGCAGCCAATGTCAGTTACTACTACAGCTAATTCGGCATAAGAAAAAATATATATAGACACCATGGGACCGCTCCCGAGGGATGCGAATGGCTATTGTTACGTGCTCACTTTGCAATGTGAGTTAACAAAATTTACTGAAGCTTATCCATTGCACAACAAAGATGCGGTAAGTGTGGCTCGTGGATTCGTTGACAACTTTGTTTTAAGATTTGGCATACCACGCGAGATAGCAACCGACCGTGGTTCGGAGTTCATTTCCAGCACAATGAAAGCGGTATGCCAACTTCTACAAATTAAGCAACTTTGTTCTACAGCATATCTCCATGTGAGCATTGGAGCATTGGAGAACACGCATAATATGGGTGCGTATCTAAGAATTAGTTGCCAAAATAAGACAGGGGCGTGGAGTAGTTGGTTGCCGTATTGGTGTTTCGCATATAACAATACGGTTCATACGGAAACCAACTATACGCCTCATGAATTAGTGTTCGGTAAAAGATGTTTATTACCAGGAAACTTAAACGCCGGTGTAGTAGATCTAGCGGATCTACTACACCGGCGATCTACTACGCTCATGACAACTATGCTTTAGAATTGAAGTACAGACTGCAGATAGCTCACCAAGATGCTCGTAGTAATTTAATTCGAAGTAAAATTAAGAGGAAGAATAAATATGACTTGGGTATTAACCCTATAAACTATAAGAAAGGCGATTTTTTATTGTTAAGAAATCCATCCGAAAATAAAATGGAACCGATTTATTTATTAGTCCGTATTTAGTACTAAGCGACTTAGACTGTAACGTAAAAATTCTTAAAAATGGAAAAGAAGATGTGGTACATAAAAACCGCACCAAATTGTATGAATGTGTGGAATGTACTCGTTAGATATTATTATAATATGTACTCTAAACTAATCGTATTCATAAGTATATACACCAATGTTATATTTTACTAATCATTTTTTATTATCCAGTGTTTGTTAGATTAAGTTATACTAACCTTTAACAACTAAACCTTTTTTTCTTTGGTCTGTGGCAACACTGTTGACAAAACGTCAACAAAACTTCTCCCAATTAATTAATTTAACTTTAATGTAATTTTTGTATTTTGTTAAGTTTAAATACCAATTTCATACGCAAAATATATTAAGAATAGGTCGGGCAGTGTTATTTTGTCGTGATTTGATCCGCTTTCGTTAGTAAAGTGTTTTAAAGTTGTGACGAGTTTCGCTGTCAAACCAAGTTAAACTCATCATCATTGGCCTAGCCTTTTCCCAACTATGGGGTCGGCTACCAGTCCAACCGGTTTCAGCTAAGTACCAAAGTGTTTTACAAGGAGCGAGTTAAACTGTAACGAACATTTTAAAGTGCATTGTCATCATAAAGTTGTGTGTCAGTGTTTAATGTTATTTTTATCATCACTAATTGAGCATTATTCGTGTCAAGGTACGTTTTGCCAGCTAAATTGCTAGTACATTTGCACTCCCTCGTTGCATATCCTCATAGAATATTGATAAAACTTCTTTCTGAGTTGGCACTCGTCCCTTTTATTATTTGAAATGGACAGGGTGATGACCAGAAGGAGCGCTGCTCGTATGGAGGAATCCAAACTCCAACTTACTTTGATGGAATTAAATAAATATAAGAATTTATGTGAGGATTTGCAAAGAGAACAAGATGACAATGAGAAGGAAGTACTACAAATTTTAAATAATAATAGCTATAATAAAACAACGTGACTCGTAAAGGCAAATCATAGACTAACTTTTTAATTTTTATAAAACATGTTTAACATAGACAATATAGATGGCGACAATAGTCTTATATTGTAGATATCATTACAACACCCCCACTATATCTAACAATATAAAATTACTTAAATACTAAACAATCTGCACACCTAATTTATCTAAAAAATTATAGTGTTTAATAGAACATAAACTCTTAGTCAATAAGTCGGCAGGCATTTCAGCCGTTGGCAAATACCTGACTCTCACAACTTTATTTTCTACACATTGTCTACAAAAATGGTATTTTATATCAATATGCTTAGTTCGTTTGTGATAAGCTGGATTTATGGTTAACTTTTGTGCACTCTGGTTGTCATTGAAAAGATCAATAGTATACATTTCTTGAGTTATTTCATACTGTAAATTACGCAAATAAACTGCTTCTTTACAGGCTTCGGTAATCGCCATATATTCGGCTTCGCTACTCGATAAAGCAACAGTTTTCTGTTTTTTTGTTTCCCAAGATATTACACAACCAGACAAAGTGAAACAAATTCCAGTGTATGATCTTCTATCGATGATGTTTCCACCCCAATCGGCATCAACAAACCCTTTTAATATTGAGCTCCCATTACCAGAATACTTCAGGCCATAATCTCTGGTACATTTTAAATACCTCAATAGCCGCTTTACATATGCACAATGTTCTTTAGAATAACAATTATTAAATTGACTTAAATAACTAACTGTATATGCAATGTCTGGTCTTGTTAAAACTACTAAATACATAAGACATCCAATTATTTGTTGATATGGGAAATTACCTGCACAATGTTCATTGTTAGATGCATTCAACTTATTTTCCATTGGAGTCTTAATCGGTTTACATTCGCTCATATTAAACTTTTGCAACAGCTGATCAATATAATCTCTCTGACTTAATGTTAATGTTTGCTGAGATTTGTTAATAGTTATGTTTACACCTAGACATTTCTTTATTTCTCCCAAATCTTTTATTTTGAATTGACTAGCTAATACCTGCTTTAAATATTTAATTTCATTTATATTATTTGAAAAAATAAAGAAATCATCTACAAATAATGTGACAATGGTTTTCAATTGATCTTGCATTTTTGTATACATACACGGTTCTATTTTAGATCTAATATAACCCATGTTCAATAAACATTCGTCTACTTTCTTGTACCATGCTCTAGAGGACTGTTTGAGCCCATAAATGGCCTTTTTTAATTTAAGTACCTGACTGGTTTTTGTTCTTTCAGGAAAACCTTTTGGTATCTGCATATAAACAGTTTCTTCTAGAGTGCCATTCAAGAAAGCAGTTGTTACATCAAGATGGGCTGTATTCAAACCTAGTTGTACTGACAATGCAAAAAGTAACCTCAAAGTTGTATGTCTTACCACAGGAGAAAAGGTTTCTGTAAAGTCTACACCTTCAACTTGTGAAAAACCTTTAGCTACTAAACGCGCACGAAAACGGACTCTGTTTTCACTATCGTATTTTTTACGAAGCACCCACTTGCACTGTACCACTCTACCATCTTTTGGAGCGTCACTCAACTCCCACGCATCATTGTCCTTGAAACACTGTAGCTCCTCTCTGACAGCTGATTCCCACTGCTCCTTTTCCGGTCCATTCAAAGCATCATGAAGAGACAGGCTAGCCACATCATCATATGTTTCACTGTCGACACAGAGGTTTGAGAGTCCATATCTCTCAGGAATTTTCCTTATCCGTTTAGGTCGGCACTGCGGTGTTCCTTCTTCAATATCCTTTAGTGTGTTGTCAGAGCCTTCATAGTCGCTGGGAAAATATGTCTCATCATCATCTTGAAAACTGTCTACAAAACTTTCAGAATTATTTAGACTAGGTATTGATTCAGTTTCTTGTTGTTGTGTATCATCAGGTTTCTTATTATCCCCCACTGAATCAAAATTCTGATCCTGAACTTCAATGAGATGTTCAGATTTTGATTCTTTCTCAATGATGATCACGTCTCTACTAGTCGACACTTTCTTTGTTTCTGGATTGTAGACCCTGTATCCTTTTACATTATCTGGGTATCCTATGAGAATATTTTGATTGCTTTCTTGTCCCATTTCTTTCGCTTTTCTTTCGCTACATGGACCATAACTGTGCTACCAAATATTCTTATGTGACTAATATCCGGCTTGGAGCCAGTCCACAACTCATATGGAGTTTTATTATCCAATGCTGCTGCTACAATTCGATTTTGCAGGTACACTGCTGTATTTGTGGCTTCACCCCAGAACTCTTTTCCTAAATTTGCATCAAAAAGAAGACACTTTGCCTTTTCTACAATTGTACGATTGAATCGTTCACATAATCCATTTTGTTGTGGTGTGTATGGATTGGTCTTTTGATGAATCACACCAGCACTATTAAGACAATCTTCAAATTCTTTATTGCAATACTCCAGCCCGTTATCACTTCTTAATACTTTGATTGTTCTCTTGCTTTGATTTTCCACCTGAGCTTTGAAAATTTTGAAATACTTCAAAGTCTCATTTTTGTGTTTTAAAAAATAAACAAATGTCATCCTACTGTGATCGTCAACAAACAACAAGAAGTATCTCGAGCCACCTATAGACACAGTCTCCATAGGTCCACAGATGTCTGTATGTACAATATCTAGAAGATTACTGCTTCGATGGCCAGTACTGTAAAACGGCAACCGGCACTGCTTCCCTTCACAGCATGTTATACATGAGGATTTGCTTATATCAACTTTTTTATCAAGTGACATACCCTGCACAGCGTTATTCATGTGATTCAAATAATCTTTATTAATGTGTCCTAGTCTGCGATGCCATGTTAGTCCTGACACGACCGGTGCTGCTAAGCATTCTTGTTTTAACAAATTTACTTTGTATACTCCATTACTTAACACTGCCTTAGCAACTAGCTCATTCTTCTGATTATAAACTGAACAACCATCTTTTGTGAAAGAGACACTGTTGCCTTTCAACATCAATTGGCTAACAGATAATAAGTTTGTGGTTAGGGTTGGTACACAAAACACGTTTTTAACTATGATGTCATATTCGCAGTTATCTGTTGTAGTCGTAATATTTACATCTCCAGAACACAATACTGACACCTTTTGACTGTTAGCAACAACAATTTCTTTGCTTTGTTCATACTGTGCATTCATAACCCAACTTTCATTTGCTGTAAGGTGTACACTTGCACCCGAGTCGATATACCATTCATCTTTACTAAAGTTTCCACTCAGAAATACTGCGCTAAAAGCATTAGACTGCATTCTTTCCTTATTTTTAGGATTTGATGAGTTGTTTTCGTTATTTGTACACTGATTTTTGTAATGACCGACTTGCTTACATCGATAACACTTAATTTGTTTGACATTGACATTCGACCTTGATGAACCAGTGTTACCAACATCATTTTTTCGGGCCATAGACAAATTAGTTTTTGGTTTTCCCTTGAACTTTGAACGAATGGTAAAAGCACCACTAACTTCACTCTCGTCATGACTTGGCAAATCCATGTCCAGCAATTTTGTTTTGATGGAATCTGCCGTTATAGGAATTCCAGAGTGCTCGATTGCCATGATCATAGGGGAGAAACGATCAGGCAATCCCGCCAACAGCAATGATCCTGTCCACTGATCATTAATTTCGAACCCTGTTCCACTGAGTTTCTGTGCTGTATCGATAATCTGCGTTACATAAGACGTCATCGAACTGCAATTCTCTCGGCGAATCGAAATCAAATTCCGCAGTAGGCTTATTTTTCGTGAAAATCCGTTGTCGTCGAATAACTGTTTTAGCTTATCCCATAATTGTTTTGAAGTTTTAACATTCTTCACGTGTACGTATAAAGACGGGTCGATTGTCATGATCAATTTCGCTTTAGTTCTTTCGTCATCAGCATTTTTTATTTCTTTTCCGGCATCTGCTTGCACGCAATGCTTCATGCCCTCCAGGATTAAGAAATTTTCTGCCGCGAAACACCATTCGCTGTAATTATCGCGTCCCGTTAACTTGGGCACGTTGACTAGGTAGTTCGTCGACATAACTACGATACCCACTAGTCCACTGCGATTCTAATATCAATCCGTCACGACACAGTTCAATCGCGTCTCGAAATTGTCTTTTTAACACTTGCTAATACTGCAAAATACTGGTTAAAAAAAAGACGTGATTACTTATAAGCTTAAGCGAGCGGCCCATAACCTATAATAAAACAACGTGACTCGTAAAGGCAAATCATAGACTAACTTTTTAATTTTTATAAAACATGTTTAACATAGACAATATAGATGGCGACAATAGTCTTATATTGTAGATATCATTACAACAATAGCAAACTCAAAGGTGAGATGGCAGAGCTTCATTGTCAGTTAGTTTATGTCACCGAAGAAAGGGACAAACTTCAGCTTTTAGTTGATCAGTTTGACCAGTGCAGCGATGGGTTTGATTTAACCCTCAAGCACAACGCTGAACTAAACAGTCGAAAAATAAAAAAACATTTTAATAATAATTTCAGAAAAATAAACAAATGTAATATTATTAAAACAAATTATAAGAACACCAAAATAAAATATGAGGCTGATATACAACACCTTCAGTCAGAGATTCTCCGCTTACAGGATTCCTTAATTACTATTTCGGAAAAATATACCATTTCACAAAATGAAATAGGGGAATACATACTGGCAATGAATGGCCTGGTGGACCTGTGCAGTGAAAATGAGAGGATGTATAACTCCCTTGTAAACAGTCAAACATCGGACACTAAATCTGGTCAGCCAGACCGTTCACAGCCAGCTATATCTCTGGAGTGTTTACCACCCAGCACTCACCCTGTGGAGTTGTGTAACTGTCTCCTCAGTACTTCCTTCATCACACAAATTAATTGTAATAATAATTTATCTACAAATAAGAACAACAAGATAATGATGTTCTGTGATGAAATTGGACAAAATATGTCTCATAAGCTGTATGAACATTTAGGTGCTCAGGTGATCAATTGTTGCATGCCTGCAGCAGACTATAAACAAATTATGAATAAGATAATAACGGGCAACTATAGTCCATCAACTACTATAATTGTACTAATTGGGAGAAGGGGTAACACTAGTGTAAATATGACAATGAGATACTTTGATAGTTTAATGAAATTGAGTGTGGAAAAAAATATTTTATATGTTTTTCCATATGGTCAGGGATTGTCACAGACTGAGAAAAATATTAAGAACAAATGCAGTATGAAGTTGCATACACTAACATTGTATAATAAACAATTGGAATTTATTGACACTAATGTGATCAGTAGTAGAAATTATTTTAGGACTAAAGATAATTATTATCTTTCTAATTATTATAAGGGACAGGTAGCAATTTCGCTATCTTATTGTATTTTAAATAAAGCCAATTGCTTGGCTAAACGTCATCCTCCTATTGAGCATGTAGATTGTAGCTTAGTGGATACAACATTGGAATTTGTTCCAAGTAATTTAAATAAGATATTAAGACAATAGAGTCAAATTCTTGCAATGATAGCCAAATTTCTATCTGTGGTCCGTCAAGCCTGTTAATTGTCAGTAGTAAAATCAATAATAAGCATATGTTAAGTATTATTCATCAGAATATTCAGGGCTTGACGGGTAAGGAATTGGAGTTGGAGTTGTTAATGAACTGTAATTCCATTGATATCATATGTATCACAGAACATTGGTTAAGAGATTATCAGTTCATGCTCAGCTTTAATAACCATCAAGTGGCCAGCTCATTCAGCAGAAATAATTTAATACATGGTGGCTCATTAATTATTGTTCGGAACAATCTTAAATTCAAAGAACGCAGTGATATTGTGAGTCTGTCTGTTGAGCGAGTTGCTGAGATAGCATGTATTGAGCTTGAGCGGTTTGTTGTATTGAGTGTATACGGGCCCCCTTTGCATCATATGATATATTTGAGAAAATACTAGAAGATGTATTATTTAAAATTTCTAATACTAACAAGACGATTGCTGTCTGTGGAGACTTTAATATAAACTTATTAGAAAAGGCTCATGTTGTAAATAGATTCATTACATTATTTAAGTCATATAATTTGTACAACACATTTCTTGAGCCAACTCGAATAACTGCCACTAGTGCTACTTGCATAGATAATATTTTTACTAACATTAAGCCGTTTTCTTATTCAGTTATTAATATACTAGACTCTGATCACTGTGGCCAGCTAATCACGTTGCCTAGGGAGAGTGTTAAAAGTCATAGAAAAACTGTAAACTTTGTTCCTGTTACTAAATATCGTTTGGAAGTTCTTGATAACAATTTAAATGAAAAATTGACCGGTTTGCCCTATCACAGTGACCCAGATCAAGCTTACACTTTATTATTTAATCTTATTAATTCCGAGTTTAAGAAGGTTTTCACTTCTAAATCAGTTTCTGTAAGTGATCGTATTGTGTTTAGTGATTGGGCAACACCAGGTATCTTCAAGAGTAGATTGAAATTATTTGAATTCTATAATGAAAAGAAAATAAACCATAGCGAGTATTTATAGAATATGTCAAACGGTACTCAAAGCTCTTCAAGAGAGTCTGTGCTTCGGCAAAATCAATGCACATAAGAAACAAGATTAAAGTATCTGGAAACAAAATTAAAACTACGTGGAATGTTATTAATACTGAAATAGGAAAAAGTAAAGTTAAAAATACAGATTTCCATTTAAAAATTAATGACGTAGATATAAGGGCGGATATGGAGGTAGCGACTGAGTTTGAAAAGTTTTTCACTAATATTTCGATCGTAACAACCAGAACTCTGTTGTCGTCTTCCAGCTCCGCATACTCGATACTCCTAGAATGTGTTGAGGAGTGCGAAACAGGATTTGAATTAACATTTGTTAGCGCCAAGGAAATTTTAGAATCATTTAAGAATATTGAAGTTAAGAAAACTACTGACTCTCTGTTTATATTATATCTTCAATAATTAAATCAATCGCCCCATTCCTAGCAATAGTATTCAATTCTTGTATCGCCTCCCGTGTGTTTCCAGATTTAATGAAGTTAAGTAAAGTGATTCCATTATTCAAATCAGGAAGTACAACCGATCCAACTAATTTTAGACCAATCTCAATTTTGCGCACATTGCGCAAAATTTTTGAGAAATTAATTTTGAACCAAATGCTAATTCATTTCAATAGACATAATCTTTTTCATTCTAAACAATTCGGATTTACCAAGGATCGGTCTACTGCTGATGCGGGTATGGAGTTACTCAAAAATGTGTATGAGGCTTGGGAGAATTCACAGGATGCTTTAGGTATATTCTGTGACTTGTCCAAAGCCTTTGATTGTGTCTGTCACGATACACTAATCAAAAAACTGCAACACTATGGCATAAGAAATAAGTCTCTTAGTCTATTAAGCTCTTATTTAAAAAATCGAGTTCAAAGAGTAGATGTAAATGGCAAAAAATCTGAAGGAGCTCTTGTAACTATGGGTGTACCGCAGGGTTCAATACTAGGCCCTTTTCTATTTTTGATCTACATTAACGATTTACCCTTTCATGTAAGGGATTATCACAAAATTCTATAATTTGCTGATGACACATCACTTGTTTTTGAAAATTAAACGTCAGCTTCAAGACTTTGAAGAAATTACCGTTGCCCTTATAAAGGTTGTTCATTAGTTCAATATAAATAATCTACTTTTAAACCCAAGTAAAACTAAATTAATTAAATTTTCAATGCCGAATGTAAGGCAATTAAGTACCAATGTACAACTGAATGGGCTAGAATTGGACCCTGTTGAGTCAACTGTCTCTCTTGGCATAACTGTGGATGCCAAGTTACAGTGGGGCCCTCACATAACTAAGTTATCAGACAGGCTAAGTTCAGCGGCCTATGCTGTAAAAAAAATTAGACAGATAACTGATGTGGATACAGCCAGAATAGTTTATTTCAGCTATTTTCATAGCCTTATTTCGTACGGGATTCTCCTCTGGGGAGGCTGTGCAGATATTCATTCTATCTTTGTACTTCAGAAAAGGGCCGTCCGCGCTATTTATAATTTGGGCCCCAGAGTTTCTCTCCGAGAGAAATTCAAAGAGATAAACATTCTGACTGTAACTTCACAGTACATATTTGAGAATTTAATGTTTGTTCATAAAAACGAATCGAACTTTGTAAAATTGTCCGATGTTCACTCAGTTAATACAAGGAACAAAAATAATTTAGCCGTACATGCTACTCGTCTCCATAGAGTAAGCAACTCGTTCATGGGTAATGTATACGTTTCTACAACAAGCTTCCCATTCATGTTCGTAAGCTACCGACTAGGAAATTTAAAACTTTTATTAAATAAAACTATCCGGAAAAGGACATTACAAAATATCAGATTATTTAAATGATAAAAATGCTTGGGATTGAACTGCTCGATTACACAGCTATCATTATTTGTATATATAATTGTTGACATGTTTTGTGCTTTTGCATATTATCTTTTACAGCTTTGACATTTTTTGTGCTTTTGCATGAATTTATTTTTACTAATATTAATTATTATTTAATCCAATATGCAACTTATTTGCGTTTTTTTTTATCTTTTCCAAGATAAAAAAAAAACGAAAATAAGTTGTAAGTATATTTGTAAGTATAAATCTTATGCAGGTATATTATTATCCATTCCATTGAAAT